>NC_080840.1:28559414-28654414 GCF_030435755.1 Ochotona princeps | reverse complement strand
ATACCTGTTCTTTTTTTTTTTTCAAAGGAAAGAATAAAGAAAAAGTCAAGTCAAACAAGCGGAAAATGTGATTGAAAGAACAGAAGAGTGGGCAGGTGGTTGGAGTTCAGCGCAGAACAGCCGTAGCCTCCTAGCTGTATTCCCCTGTCCGTGTGAAACTGTCCTCTGCCTTGTGGAATCTGTGATCTCTGTAGGGATTTGGGCAGTTCACTGTAGGAAGATGTACACACCAATTGTTTTGTGTATATTTCTCTGTGTGTGTTTAATTTCTCTGAAATACATGTGTGCATTTACAAAATAACTACGCATAACAACAACAGTGGTTCTTTTTCTGGATTCTTTATTCTGTTGTGTGCTCTTGACTGAGCTTTTCCAACTTCTGCCTTTCTTTGCTCTTAACTCCCTCGCTCATTTGAGTGGGTTTTTCGTGTTTAATTTTTCCTCCACCCTCAGAAAGTAACAGTCACTAATCTCAAATAGCTCTAAGCACATCGGTTTTATTTCTGTACTCAATCTTTGTTTTCGGTAATAGTCATATATCTTAAAGTGTGTGCATCCCTATGCATAGGCATGGAAATAATTAGTTTAAAAAATCAGTCTATTATCATCACTGTCACTTAAAAACATTTCCAGGAGTGTGTAAACTGCGCCCCATACTGGTTCCCTGCTTTGGTGGAACTCTATGAATAAATTACATTTCTAGACTCTGCCAGCTTCTAATTCCAGCTTACTGCACTTTGGAACAACATCTTTTTTGCGTACGTTGCATAATTTTTGTCTTCCTGTGTTTATTTTTATCTTTCTGTTTCTTTAATTCACCAATAACTTTGCAGGAAGAAATGGCCCCTCCTGTGGTGGTCAGAGCTTCTGCCGGCTTTCTGTCTATAAGTAGGTCAAATAATTTGTGTTGCGGTTAAAGCAGGAAAACCTGTTTCCCTGGCATTCAAATAGGAATATCATTATTTAATATACATGTTTGCATCCTAATTCTCAGAATTGGATAACACATGATACCAATGTAAGATTAAACGTGAATTTCTTTAACAAAAACAAGCTAGGTTTATTATAGTGTCTTTTTGGCATTTAAAGAAATGGTAAGCATTGAACTGTCATATTTTACAGTAACAATACAGAATTGTGCGTTCTGATTTGAAGTCAGAATGATTTCAATCAGTAACTGCATATACTTGAGTTTATGGGTTGGCAAACAGAATGGAAACAAAAAAGTTGTAAATAAGTTAAATCATTTGAGAAGACAGCACAGCCGTTGCACAACCCACCATTTTAACTGTCACTTTGCAACATGAAGGCGATTTGGACATGTTTCATCAAAAAAATGAAATTGACCAGCTAGTCTACAGGTGATCAGTTCCAAAACCTCCTCCAGAGTCAGCCCTTCAAATATTTATCATATAGGTATGTATGTTTGCTTGAATCATGATAAGACACCAATTTGGGATTTTTGGAAAGTGAGCTAGAATGTCACCTGAGACATCCGTCTAATTTGGATCCAGAAGCAAAGTGCCTTGAGAGGCCAAGTGAGGAGAGGGTGAGCAGGAGAGGAAGCAGGAAGGGACAGCCGGGGTTGCCAGCTCTAATATCCCAGTGCAATTATTTTGTGGACATCCACTCCTTGCCTGCACAGGAGATAGGGCTATAAGTGTATGTTATTTTTTAATTACAAGGGGGGGTAGAAAAAATCCTGACGATGGGCTGGAAGGTGCCATTGCATTGTTATTTTTTCCTCTCCCTTCGTTTGCTGATTGTGTGAGCCTGGCTCCTTTGCTAGCCGATGATAAGCAGAATTTCCATGTTCTCTGCATAATTAATCCATCTCTGCCTCTCTTCATGCCAACTCGCCCGTTATCGCCGGCACATGCCTGAATTGCAAAAGAATCCGCTCTTCAATTGGAACTTATTGATATTCTAAGAAAAAAAAGAGAGAGAAGGGGAAAAAAACTGAAAATCCTTAAGTTTAAGCCGCAGATTTTTAAATGGATTAATTTCGCTGCAATCGCAGCCATCTAAGGGGAAAGGCAGGCACAGCAAATTGAAAGCGCCTCCATGTTTGCAGAATTGGGTCCAGAACGCTGAAATGTACTGGCATAGCTCTCTTTTAAAGTCAGAACATTACCATTCATTTACATCACATGAAATACTTTTTTATGCTAGAAATATTCAAGAGACGTTCTTTAAATGCCTGCTAATGCTTGATAACATTTCTAACTTTCAACGTTTTGCTAGACTTTGATATGACATGATAGGAATGCCTTCCAGTATGGAATATTATATCTGTCTTTATCACATATTAGATTACATCATGTTTCTTAATCATTCCCAAGTAGTCTTTAAACAATGAAGTCTGTCATTGGCTATGTAGGATTTTGTGTGCTAGTGGAAGTCAAGGTTAGTCATTTATTTTTTTTAGTCTACTTACAAATGACATGTTTGATTTTGTTTAATTTGTCTTCTTCAAATGCCTAGAGACCTTGGACACTAATAATAGCATAATAAAAGCATAATCATTTCTCAGTAGTCATTGTTTTGACTATTTTCCTCAGTTATATGATAAAAATTATTTTTGAAACTTGATTCTCCTTTGAAGTTGGAAATAGTTACGCTTTGAAATCTCCTTTAACTTAGAAAAGGAGTAGTTGGAGTTGTCTTAACAATGTGTGCAATTCAAGAGTCAAAAATACAGAAACTTCCATTTCAGGATTCTTGTCATTTGCAGAATCAGTAAATCTTGCTTAGGTGTTCATGTTTTAATTTTTGATATCATATTACACATTCATTCTCTGATTCATGGGATCAAACGCTGAGCAGGGCTGAAGTATCTGTCCGAGTCTTGTTTTCCTCAGCCAGTCCTTTCCCCCCACGGTTAGTTGTTCAGCAACCTGCAGTGTATGCTGCTCTGCACAAGGCTGCTGTGCCCTATGCAGAGAAGAGTTCCTGATATGAACTAGGAAAAAATGCAAATGTGGGTCTCTAAAAAGAATCCCCCTTAAGTAGTTTCTGTACATCTGGAATTCAGTAGCACTTCAAAGGAAAAATAATAATAATAAATTTTAAAATACCGGCTAGGTGGGATAGTATGTTTCCTAGGGAAAACGAGGCAGTAACTAGTGACATTTATTGAAGATAACTGTTTCAATTAAACAACAAGATCTTGATCACCACAGGCCATCCTAACGTAAAATACTAGCATGTAGTAGAAATATCTGCACTCTTAGGGAATCCTTTAAATATTAACATTAGGTGTTCTCCTCGGGAATAAAGCAAAAACAAGAAAGAAAAACATTCATGATGTAAATGTTTTCTATAGTCACAGTAAAACAATTGAGAAAATGTTTCTTATTATAAACACAGAACAACTAAATGATACAATTTTCACCTAATCATCTTAATTATACGGTTATATAATTCACAGGCTACCTAAAGCTTAGAAATAGAGTTAACTGCCAGTTACACATTGAGTAATTTTGTATAGTCAGCTAAACAGTTTAAAGCAATTTTAAAAATGAAATGAAAAATGACCCTTCTTAAAATAGATGTAGCAAAAACATTTCAACCATAAATAACAATTTCACTGACCTTGTATAGTCAACCTTTTTCATTTAAAGGCATGAATTAAAAGGATTTTACAAGTGTCACTGGGGACAGAAAACATCTCTGGACCATATAACCCATTTTGAAAAGAAACATTAACAGTTAAACCACATATGTGTTATAGTATCAATATAGTTCATACTTGAGCATTCTGTACAGCTTAGTTACAAATATAGCAGTTAGAAGTATATAAAATATATAAAATTGTATTTTGTCTTTCTGCTGTGAAACCCCTGTGATTTTTGCCTATATAATTAAAGCTGCAACTTAGTTCACATAGTTTAACACATTTTTCCATGTGAAATATGAATTATTCTGACCTAGCTGTTGTATGCTAAATTCATTGAGTATTTTGATTGAATTTAAGGCATTACATTCCTAATTATTACCATGCAGGCAGACCAGAGCAGGCAGAGTGATGCAAATGGTTTTGAGATGTTCCGTGTCAGATGACAGGCTAAGTCAAACCGCAATGATTCACGACAAAGTGGTGACTGTGAATATGATATGAATTAGCTGTTCCACTGAAAAAACCAAGACACTGACACGGATTTATAAATGATGAACTGACTTATAATAGAAACAATTGAATAGGATTTTTCTCTTTCTTTTAAATGTAAGGATGAATTGAAAAGTGAAAACAGCTATTACAAATGATTTTCTTGGTGTCAAAAATTACTAAATAATGCTCCTTTTTGACATTAGAGAAGTGAGTGACAGTCCTTTATTTGTTTTGTGCATGATGGATGGACCCCTTCATCATCTCACTGCTGCTTCTCTTGGTAAGTGGGTGGGATTGAACCACTGACCACATCTCTAAGTTGACTTTTTGCTCATTAGGGCTCACCCTGTTGTGATCTTGAACCTCCCTGTGCTTGTTCTATTAGCGAAAGGTATCAGTTACACACCCTTCACAGGGGTGACGATATTATGGATAGCCTCAAAATGAGAAATTTAATGATTCTTTCTTTATCCTCCTCTTCTCCAACCCTAATTCCAACGGGTTTGAAATCTTTCATTGGAACACTCTTCATGTTCTTTTCATTACTGCTGAGTCAGGTGGTTCTTGCAGTAAGAAAAATGGTTCAAAGATTATTAAATCATAAGAATGATTTAATATTTCATGTTTTGTGATCAAAAAATTCAGTCCATACAATTGTTCCAAATGTTCCTCACTCCAGTTCCTCATAAGATACCCTAGTGATAGTGATTGGCATCCATCAATCAAAGAGCAATCATTAAGAACGTTCTATTTCTCTTCATACTACTTTGGGGAACAAAGGGGGATTGAAACTGCAATTTTCCTAAACCTGTAAATTCATCTTTCCTGAGCAACAGTTTATGGTAAAATCTGCAGTTATTTACTTGTAAAAAAAATGCATTCTATTGGCATCCGGTCATTGCTTAGTTTGAACCTAGTGTTCACTTTTTTAAGGATACCTGAAGACAAGATCAAAATTTGTAATTATCACATACCAAGTCTATACTCATAGAATATATTGATATCAGTTTCACAAATTTTTGCAGGTTAATTATGGGGGGATTCCAAGAAAGTTCATGGAATTAAAACTTAAATATAATGCAGATTTTCATGAACTTTTGGTAGCCTCCACATATAGAGATGTATAGATTTTTGGAATGTTTTATTTAGTTTCTTAAGAGAATGGGAAACAGAGAAAGACCGAGAGAGAGAGAGAGAGAGAATCACATGTGATAATCTGCTTCCCAATTTTCTGCAAGCCTGGAGCTCAATCCAGGTGCTCACTTGGGTTGTTGAAACTGACTGCTGGGGACTTCACCCACTCCTTCAGAGTGGGCACCCAGCAAGGAGCTGCAAGCAAGATCTGCACTGGAACTCAAACCTAGGCATTCTGACATGGCAGGAATACATTCCAACTGGCAACTTACTGCTATTCCAACATGCTACGTTTTTAAAGTTAAATCACAGTGTTTGGGAAACATCAAGCTATGTCTCTAAGAGGCAAATGGGACAGATAGGGTCTCTCCAAATACCTGACTAGATAATGATATTTAAACCTTATTTGATCCCTGTCTTACAAAGCATCCCAGAAAATATTCTGCAGCCTTCAGAATATCAGCTGTAGTCTTTTTAAACCATAAGTTTAGGTGTTTTCTTAAAACAAGAAACAAACTAAGGAAAAGATAGCTGTTATTTATAATTATGACCACTTAGAGTCTTTATGAAATCGAAAACCAGTTTTAATCTCATCATTTATGTAACTGTAATTGTAGAAACAATTTTAAAAAATAATATGTATTTCAAAGAGTTCTTATGTTAAAACACGTGAAAGCATAGCATATTTCCTGAAGCTTGAAAAGTATGCAGTTAATCTCCCAATATCCACCATTTGGTTAGTATTTTAAGTGAGACAAAGACTGGAAGAAGAGAAAAGGATGAAGACAGGATTCCTCTGTGTGTGTGTGTGTGTGTGTGTGTGTGTGTGTGTGTCTTGCAAGTATCAGGCATTACAAGCTTTTGGTAGAAATGAACATTTTTTTGGTAGGAATTTTAAAAATAGTTTTTCAATCTACTGCGATGTACTCTCCATTGTAAATATTACAAGGGTAAAAAGGGATTGTAAAAAATTTTTAAAAATGTTTTGATATTGTTGCTTTCATGTGAAAAGAATGTGCAGTCTGGGTTTTTTAGCTGAGTTCTCTCTTCTGGTTCTCTATTTGTAGACCTTGAGCAACCTGAATTGGAGATGAGAATAGTGATTTTGGAACAAACATCTAGCTAATTTAAACCACATATGTTTATGAATATAGTTTTGATGGCTAGGATAAGAAATTACAAAAAAAGTATGCACATATTTTGATTAGTATCTTCCATGCTCTATAAGGGCAAGATCCCAAAATGCATATTTTTAAATTTTAATTCAGATTTTATTGTTTATATATTTTTTAAGATTTATTTATTTTATTGGAAAGGCAGATTACAGAGAGGAGGAGAGACAGAGAGGAAGATCTTCCGTCCTATGATTCACTCCCCAAGTGGCCGCAATGGCTGGTGCTGCGCCGATCCGAAGCCAGGAGCCAGGAACTACTTTCTGGGTCTCCCATGAGGGTGCAAGGTCCCAAAGCTTTAGGTCGTCCTCAACTGCTTTCCCAGGCCACAAGCAGGGAGCTGGATGGGAAGTGGAGCTGCCGGGATTAGAACCGGCGCCCATATGGGATCCTGGTGCGTTCAAGGTGAGGACCTTAACCATTATGCTCTCATGCTGGGCCCTATTGTTTATATTGTACAACATGATATTTTGAAATAGAAATTTATTGTGCAAAAGATTAATTGAAGCTATTAATATGTGTATTATCTCAAATACTTACTATTCCTATACTCAGAGCATAAAATCTATGCTTAACAATGTTCAAGCATGTAATATATTGCTACTATCTTTTCCAAATACTTTGTCATTATCTATAGTCACCAATTTGGGAGCATATAATAGATTAACTAAATTTTGTGTCCTTTAACAAATTTCCCAATATGTCTCACAGCCTCTTTGGCCCCTCTACTAGTGGCCTCATTTTTGACCATTCAGCTGTCTGCTTCTATGAGTTCAATGGTTTTAAATCCCCCATAGAGAAAAGATCAGGTGGTATCTGTCTTAATCTATCTGGGTTTATTTCACCTAACATAATGTGCTCCAGATTTGTCTGTGTTGTCACGAATAATTGAAGTTCCTTCTTTCTTAGGGCCGGATAGCATTTCACTGTGCATATATACCGTCTCACATAAGATACAGTATGTATAAGCAGTACTACACTTGCTTTATCCAACCTATATGCTTGTTTTTGACATAAATGTTGATGCACATTAAATGAGGATCTTAATAAACAAATGATTACTTGAGATTTCTTTTCCTCTTTGGGGTACATTATAATTTTTTAACTTATTTATTTTTATTTGGAATGTCAGATATACAGACAGGAGGAAAAACAGAAAGGAAGATCTTCCATCCACCGGTTTATTCCCCAAGTGGCTGCAATGGCCAGAGCTGAGACAATCCGAAGCCAGGAGCCAGGAGTCTGCTACATGGGTCTCCTACGTGGGAGACCAAGGGTCCCAAGGCTATGGGCCATCCTCAACTGCTTTCCTAGGACACAAGCAGGGAGCTGGATGGGAAGTGGAGTAGCCAGGAAATGAACTGGCGCCCATATGGGATCCTAGCAAGTGCAAGGCAAGGATTTTAGCCACTAGGCTACAGTGGCTACTATTATTTTTAAAACGTTGTATTTCATTAAGTTTTGCTGGATCACATAAATATAAACATCGACTACTGTCACAGAAATCTGGTAGTATGGCATGCACATAAAGCACAATTTGCACCAAAAATTTATAAATGCAACATGTGTACAGTTTTATTTTAAAATTTGTATTATAATTAAACATTATAGTATTAATCAATTTACATAATAAACATCTATCATTTTTAAATGTCTGTGCAGATAGAAAGCTATTTATAATCTAATTATAGCATGTTAAGAATGTGATAACTTCCAAATCACGTTAGAGAACAAGTTCATTTGTACTTGAATGAAACTTGGCAGTGTAGGCATTCTTCTACCACAGTGTCCCATCAGCCTTCAGAAGGCTCTTTGGTCCAGGCAATATTATCATCACAATCATACTGTGACAACAAAATTTATCAACAAATAGAAATATCAAAAGTACATTGATGTAATTGAAGAAAAAAGACAATGAAACTTAGCAGAAAATATACAGGTAACGTTTTTCAGGAAGGAAAAATTGATTTGGATTTTCATAAAGAAGGAAAACCAGGAGCCTGGTTAGATCAGCAAGTAAGAGTGCATCAAGGGAGAAAGACTACAGCAATGTGGTGCCTCGATTTTCTCAGCTAGAACATAAATTAATGGGAGAAAAAAGAAAGGGAGAGATTTCAGTGCCCATTGTTATTGCTATACATATTATACATATTACTCGTATGTTATTATTTTCACATTTGATTATAGAGTGCGTAGACAGAAAAGTTTGGATTTGAGATAAATGGACACCATCAGACCGTCAGAACAAACAAAAAGATTCAAAGAGTTGTTTCAGGAAACTGTCAAAAAAGGAATGGATAAACGGTGGTACAATTACTTCATGGGATACTACTCACCCACTAAGAAGAATGAAATTCCACCATTTGCAACAAAATGGTCCCCAATAGAGGCCATTATGCTCAGTGAAATAAGCCAATCCCAAAAGAACAAATAACATATGTTCTCTCTGATACAAAGCAGCCTTCATGAAAAATACAGGATCAATAGAAACATAAGTAAACATGCATGTACATAGTCATCTAGAGGAACTGTATAATAGAGACTATCATATCGAGAAGTGAGATACATTACACTATGCATCTATATTCCTGAATCAAAGATGGACTCCCTTTGAAACGGTAACACATATCTTGACAGTAGGATGCTGGACTCTGTAACATTGTTTATATTTACACTGCCATGAAACATTTAGGCAGAAGAATAATGGACTGGTGACTTTTTGAATGGCTATACTATTGTAATAATATAGGGTAAATCAGTGGAGGAACTGGATATACAGTGGGATTGTATCATAAAAATAAAAAATAAAGAATTAAAAAGATAGTTGTCTCTGGCAATCAAAAGCAAGCTTCTGAAACAGATGAGTTAATGAAAGATACCACTGAAAATCAAGAATATGTGGTCACAGACTGAATTTTCACTTAAGTTCAAGCCAACTTACTAGATTTAACTCACACTAAAAATTTAATTGTGTAACTCTATAAGTTCCTACACTAAATCTTAGCCAAAAGGCTGAGAAGCAATAAATGCATGATTTTTCAACATAAAATGAAAAAGTAAGCTTGCAGAACATCACCTCACAAAAGGAAAAGAAGCCTGCTCTTACCATTCATTTAGATGTTGCAAAATAAGTTATTGTTGAAAACAATTACCATTGGAAAAATAAATCTAGGTATCAGCATAATCTTCCTCTGTCAACAAACTTATGGAAATGTGTACATGAAAATTCACATCGCATAACTGTGCTTTCCTTCAAAATATCCATCTTCCTCAAATATTTTTTCTGATGCATTAATTCTTCCTTAGTTTTTCTATATATCTTCAAAATCAGTCGTACATTAACATTATATTTTAATTACATGGACTTTGCTTTCAGACTGTTCAGTTCAAGTTGCATCATCCTCTATTTGGGTAACGCCAGACAAACTATTGCATGTGTGTGCTCCATAATCTCTTCAATGCAGTGGAAATAGTAACAGAAAGTGCCTTGAGAGAATTTTGTGAGCTGCTATGAAGCACACACATAAAGTATAATGGAGTCTGGAACAAAGTACACACCATAAACATTAGCTTTTACTATGAACGTTTTCCCTTAAAAGGTGAGTGAGTGAGTATGTGTGTGTGTGTGTGTGTGTGTGTGTACACTTTCATGTATGTTTATTACACATTGGAATGAGGGACTGATGCAAGATGAAAGCATTTAGAAATTGGTATAATCTTCTCAATAAACAATGGTGTGTTTATCTGCAATTTTAGTTCATAATATGTGGTATAATACTAACTCACCTATTTTGTATAAAGAGGTATAATTATCAATATATGCATCCCAAACTATTTCCTTGGGTCACACTCTTTAAAGCTGTTCTGCCATTTTTTAAACATATTTACTCGATGAAATTTACTTCATGTAATGTTACATGTGGGATTCTTTCATCCTTTCACTCAATTTCATCCTTTCACACAATTGTAGTTCACACACCTATAATGGAGGTTAATACATGTAGCCTAGCAGGGTGCTCTTTAATCACCTTGCTTTATTGCCTTGCATGTCGGTAGGGCTCTTAATTGTTGTACATATATTTATACAACAGGTTTCTTATCAGGTGGCCAATGGTGTAAGTTAGCCTATTGTATTTGTGTTCATAGTTACAAGCATTGGAAAGTGAAAGAAATCAAATATTCTGCTGTCCCTTTCTATAAAACTTATGTGTGAATAGAAAGGGCCTTAGTGACACACAGTTTATTCTTAGTGAAGCTCTTATTGACTTCTAATGATTATTGTTTTTTCACTTTGTTCAAGCCCATTCAATAACAAACCCAAGCATTTATGTGCATAAAAATAAAAATGCCCCAGTGTCTATTTTATCCCATCTTTAAAAATTTGAAAAGACGTTTCATGCTACTGGGCCACCTGTCATTTCTTCTATTGAGGGTTCCTTGAGATTATTAGCATGTTACAGGGTCTTCTGGCCTAAAAGACTAAAAATCCTTCCCAGTGCATCTCAGCAATTTCTTAGCTATTCACCTTTCTGGAGTTTTCAATCTCAATCAAAGGAACCAAGTTTCTTCTACCTTTCCAAATTAAAATTTCTTCTCTTTGATAGAAAATGAAAATGAAATAGAAGAGCACTCATTTTCTATTATATATTAAATTGTATTTTACATAAATAAAAGGTATCAATCCTGTCCTGAATCTTTTCACTGCACATATATGTTAAAAGGACATTCCTGTAGTATTAGATTCCTTGTATTAGTAGTAGTAGTAGTATTAGCATTATATGGATATTAGTAGTAGTAGTAGCAATATTAGCACTTTTTAAAAACTCTGCCCATTTCTGTATATGATTTCCTGGACAATCCTTAGCTTATACAATTTTGTTGAAAATATTTCTGGGCAGAGTCCGCCAATTCCATGTTTCAATACAAAATCCTCTCCCAACTACAGAACTCATTATTATCAAAACTTCTGCAAGAAGAAAAACTTTTTATGGTGCATCTATCATTGTCTAGGATTCCACTTCATTTATTTCCTCTCAAATTATTATTTTTGTAGCACAACTTTTGATTAGGGAAGTTGAAGTCTTCATGTTATAGGAAAACAGATGGTAATTAATTTATTACCAGAGAACATAGACAGCTTTTATTTTGTTTTTGGATATCTCTCCATTTTCGCTTGTGATTGTATGGTTAGTATTTCTTAATTTTGAATTTTATGGTAATGTTGACTTTATCTTTTTTCTACAAGCTGGCAATGGGATGTTGCATGATTTGATTTGAACTCTAAGTTTATTCAGTATATTCCTGAGTGTTTTGACATTAAAAAAAAAAGAAAATATGGTAATAATGATCTCTTTAGGTTTATGTCACTTGCACTGCTCAAAATAATTCATATTAGTTGAACGATTTCCACAAGTCACCAATTAGATCTTCTTACTAGCAAGTAACCAGAGAAGGGTTTATAATGACATAGATAAGAGATGAAGTCAGCATCAGCTATAACAGGTTCTATAGTTTAATTTTTCCTTATGCATGCCTTATTCTCTTTCAAAACCTGGCTCCACTTGCCTATGCGTGATTCATTCTCAAGTAGGCTTTCTCTAAGCAGAATGGAAGATAACAACTTAAAATGGGAAACAGAAAAAAAAGAAGAAGAAGGAAAAGAAGAAGAAACCCTCTCCAAGAGTCAGGAAGACCTTCGTTAGCTCTTTCGGATGTGAGTCCGTTATTGTCAAGAGCCGGTGCAAAACTGCTCTTGGCCAGTTTGGATTCTCACATCACCTGTGTGGTAAGCAGCTGCAGGACCATTACTGCCAGTCCAAAGTACACCATATAGGAATGTGTTCATTGTGCATACATACACACACAGAAAACTGTTGTCACCAGTAAAGAAGACTACTGCGCATGCCAAGAGAACTGAGCTCCCCTTTACTCTCACTGACTTCAATCTTCTGTTTGAAAACACAGCATGAAAACTCCAGGTGCCTTGCTTTTTCACAGTGTAATTTCTGATTGAATCCAGATGAAGTAGCAGCCTTTCTCAGGTAAACTATAGTACCAAAATGATGTATATAGGAATAACAAGTTTCCAGCACCCTATATATTATTTTTTTAACTTTTTAGTATCATGATATTGATTAGAAAATATCATGAATGTCAAATCTTGTCTACTGGTTCTTAGGAATATCCTAATTATTTCCTTCTGGCTAACAAGCTCTCTCAAAACAATGATGCCTAATTTGTGAAAGTATTTGTGACATTAATTCCTCTGCATTCTATTGGGTATCACTTGGGGAAACTTGGGGAACAGAATGAGATAAATCCTTTGGCTTTGACTTTAGCTAGCATTGTAGCCAGGGACCTTTGTCTATGATTGTCTCCATAGTGCTCATGCTTCCTTACAGCATGGCAGTTGGGCTCCAGTGGTGAACATTCCGAGAGAAAGGACCATGCTACTTCTATAACAGAATTAGTGGCAAATGCAGCATCATTTCCATTGCATTCTACCATAGAACCATCTACAAAGAACCACTGAATTAAAAGGGAAAGAAATATCGACTCCAATTCTTTAGTGAGAGAATGGAACCGCATGTAAGGAAGATCATGTGAGACTGAATACGTTTCACAATTGCTACAGTGATACAACTAGCAATTATAATGTAATTTTCTTGTCTATCTTTGTCCTTTTATCTTCTTCTAAGGGTTATTTACCATTTTTTCTAACACCCTCTGCATCATGAATCCGATTTTCTGTAGTAAATATGAAACATGTAGACTATCATAAGAAAAAGTAAAAATGCAAATATGAGAAAGGGAATAGCTTGCTTCGGTGAGTTTATATTCTAGCTAATCTAAGATATAAATGAAGAATAATTTAAGTTCCCTGTTTGCACCATGTGGAGAACCTCAGAGGACTGACTGACCAATAATCCTAACTCCAAATTAAAAATTGTCACCTGGGCCTGGTGCAGTAGCCTACTGGCTAAAGTCCTCGGTTTGTGTGCGCCAGGATCCCGTATGGATGCCAGTTCTAATCCCGGCAGCTCCACTTCCCATCCAGCTCCCTGCTTGTGGCCTGGGAAAGCAGTGGATGACAACCCAAAGCCTTGGGACCCTGCACCAGCGTGGGAGACCCAGAAGAAGCTCTAGGCTTCTGGCTTCGGATCAACGTGGCTCCAGTCATTGCAGCCTCTTGGAGACTGAATGAGTAGAAGAAAGATCTTCTTCTCTGTCTTTCCTCATCTCTGTATATCTGATTTTTTGAATAAAAACAAACAAATCTTTAAAAAATAAAATTCAATAAATTCCTGTCTCCTGACTTCAGCTTTGTTTACATCTTGCTATTGTGAATATTGGGGGGAATGAATCAACAAGTGAAAGATCTGTGTGCATGTGTGTTTGGGGGTGTGTGTCTGTCTGCCTCTTAACTGGAACTGAACAAACAGTGAAACAAAATTAAACTGCTCTGGGAAGACTCAGTAGTCAGAATTTGGAGAGAGAAGCACACAAAATGAATTCCAGTCCTCTCTCAGCGCTATTCTATTGACTCCTACAGTGATTAGTAGGATCCTGTGAGCCCCTCAGGGCTGTGAGGTGCCCAAACCCAGTGTTAGGGCAAGTAGGACATTTACTCTGCTCTGAAGAATATGTTTTAGGAAAACGTTCATGTTTTTTTTTTTTTTTTTTGCTCTCTAATTTTTTTTAATTATTTATTATTTAACTTCAGTAATTACATTGTATTATGTGACACAGTTACATAGATACTTGGGTTCTCCCCACCCCTCCCCAAACCCTCCCACCATGGTGGATTCCTCCACCTTGTTGCATAACCACAGCTCAAGTTCAGTTGAGATTTCCCCATTGCAAGCGTATACCAAACATTCCCCAAGCTAACGCAATATGCAGAAAAGCAAGTAGCAAATGATGATAAATCTTACTTTTTTAACAGTATTTAGCATGAAAAACAAAACCCCTAACATCAATAAAGCGAGTATGGTAAGGCCTGCTCCTTTGGAACAAGGAGAACACAAGCCTTCTGTTTGGAATGAAAGAACCCTGAGTTAAATTGATAATGGGCCCAAAAAGACAGAAGAAGAACCACTGGTAACTGGGGAAATCTAAAAAGATGAGATTCTTCAATATTTAGGATAAATGTGATAAGTTTGTTCTGTCATCATGGACTACCACGAATATTCCCAACTTAATAAATGCATACACACAGACAACATACGAACACATGGGTTGGCACAACTGTATCCTATTACTGAAAAGCAGAGTGTATCATTTAATGGACTTGGAAAGATGGTATGGCAGGAGCTATTTGTCAATAAATCTCTTAATAAGAAAAGCACCTAAATTCACATTCATTCTCCAACTCACTATATGCTGCACAGTATGATGAGATTTTTGTTTTATCCTTTTCAAGTAGATTATCACAAACATATTGACTGAAGAAAAACACATAATTTTATGGTTCTCTCTTCTTTCTTAGGTATAGGGGTGTTCAAACACGAAGAATCCTGTCATGAAATTCAAGCAATACCTAATAAAAAAGCAAGTTTGGCTCCATGGAGATAAATTGCATGGTGAGGATGAGCAACAATTTATTGTTCTTAGCTTTCAAATATTTTTTTTACTTATTATTGCTACAAATTCTGACCAGATATGCCAAAACGTAGCACAACCAACTTTCTTTACGATTGTTATGCATGGCTTCTTTGAGGCACCTAACCATCCTGTTGCTATAATTGGAATTGGTGTTAAATAAACTTTGCACAATGCTTGTTTTCAAAGCCATTGTGGCATAATCACATCATTAAAATGTTAGCTGTTTACATTTATTGATAAGATTTAACATGACACAGCATTATTAGCATTCTTCCACAGATGTAGAAACCAAGTCACAGAGCAATCCAGCCACTAGCACAAAGGACATGGATGGTGGGTGAAGGAGTCGAATTAGAATTCAGAAACTCTAGTTCTAGAACCAAGTTTTGAGTGTGAGAAATATTAAACTACAAGTTTTTAACATTCATGAATTTTAGTGGGTTTTTGTGCAACAATATATGCCCTATTTTTACCTCCTATGTATAGACTATACAAATTAAAATTCAAAGAAAACTGTATATATGCCTGATTTTTAAAAAAAGTTTAATCAAATAATAACTGACAAGGCATACAGTGCCTTTACAAGAAATTATTCTCTTAATTATGCAAATATACGTACACATAATTAATTATTTATCTGAAACACAGAGTTGCAGAGAAAGAGGGAGAGGCAGAGAGAAAGAGAGAAAGCTTGCATCTGTTGGCTCATTCATTGGCCCACACTGAGTCAGGCCAAATCCAGGAGTCCACAATTCCTTCCAGATCTCCTACATGGGTGGCAGGAAATCAAGCAGTTGAGCCATCTTCTGCTGCTTTTCCCAGGCTTATTAGCAGGGAGCTAGATCAGAATTGGAGAAGTCAAAACTTGCTTAAATTGCTACATGGAAAAGCAGACCCCTAAGCATATATGTGTAATTTTATATGTTATGTAATTTGAAACATATTATTTGCATTTTTAATTTTTATAATTCCCTATAACCATGCATACAAATAGCCTTCACAATGTTATGGAAAATGCATACTATCTTTCGATTCTGTTTTCCACAGAACTAATTAGTTCAGAGAACAAATTTGAGCTCTTTGATTAAAAATATATTCTATTTTTCCCTTGTTTCCCAAGTATTTTCTAGATCCTACACCAATTCTTTCATAAAAATAACAATACAGATACACAGGCACAATTAGTTGAATCTGTCTATGTCAAACACACACTGAAGCCTGCATGGAATTATGTGACTTGGCATAAGGTGGAAAATATTTCACTTTCAGATGCCTTTTGTTGCCATCATTTTATATGTTGATTTCTTTCCCTAACCATTCTCTTCCTCTCTTTTTCCCTCCCTCCCTTTCTTCTTTGTCTCATTTTTTTTTCCAGTTTTTCCATCACTCAATTAGCTTGTACTCTTCAAATGGAAGACCAGAGCATGAGAGCCGTATCCTAAGATACTTACCAGGGCTATAGCCTACAACATAAGTAGCTTATGTATTTGGATTTCCAAATGTTCCTGAATGCAATTTTATTTGCTAGAGACATGGGAAAATGCTTTTGTTTACTCTTATGGAAAAAACAGAATTTTGGATGATCTCTAAAGTGCCCTTGGGTTTAGAAATCAAGTAATTTAAAAATAATGTCTAGTTTTGAAATCTAATCCTGTATATACAGAGAATGAGAAATATCAGAATGGTAAGTATACAAGTATAAGACATGATTAATAAAACAGTTAATAAAATATTTTTCCTATCAATGAAGGAGATTAAGACAAATGAAATAGGTACTATCAGTAAATTTGAAATGAAGACCCATGGTGAATGTATGAAAGTAGACATATTAAGAATGAACAATAGAGATTTATCTGAAATAGATTTCTCTGAGTTCTATTACTGGATTATTAGAAATCCTATCCTGATTGCTCACAGGTCTGACTAAAGAGGCATGTGGGCCTATTCTTCATTTGTTACTTCACCATTTTATTCTGATGCAAAAAAAAAATGAAAGATATTCATGGATTTGTTCATGGTGTTAGCTCTCTGAAACTATCTTAAAACATCTTCAAGTTACCTAATCCTGTTACCAACATTGAAAATGTTTTTCTGAGTAAAATGCAATTTTTAAAATGCCTTTTAATTGCTAATTAAAACTGATCCACTTTCAAAAGCAGGTTTTCATTGATTATGGAATTTATTTTTACTTAATTTCTAGAAAGCATATGAGAGTATTATGAATATATACTTTTTTGCAGTTGAATTACAATACACGGTTTAAAACAAACTTAAGTGGCACCAGTATTCCTGTTATTCATTTATGAGAGACTGATCTTCCACACAAATAATATAAAAATCTATGGATGAACTTCTAGCCTAATGGTTAAGACACCTCATCCCATATCAGAGTACCTGTGTTCAATAACAGGTGTTAGCTTCTGACTTCAGCCTGTTGCTAATGCAGTTCATGGAAGGTAGCAATGATGGTTCAGCTAAACTGGATTCTGCCCCTCATGTCAAAAGTCGGGTCGATTTTCCAACTCCTTGCTTTGCTTTCACTGGCACAGCTGCAGTAGTAGATACATGGGAGTGATCCAGCAGATCAATAGGTTCCTTCTCCCTTTCTCTCTCTCTTTCATTCTCTCTGTCCTTCTTTCAGAATAACTAATTAATGCTTTTAAAATTTAGAATACATTTTAATTATTTCATGACAAATGATCTTTTTATACATTTTTTAACATTTATGAAAATATTCACATTGCTTGAGGACTTTTTAAAATTAATTTTATAATTGCTTATTTCACCACATAGTGTTCAAGGTAATGGTACACAATTTGAATTTTAATGTTCTTATTTGAAATTTCAAACATTGTTAGCTATCAGATCAGGGCATTTTTAAGGGGTCAATTTCATTTGTTTTGCTGCCAAAGCAAACAATGCCAAGGTCCCAGCTTATTACAAGTGAAAGAAACTAAAAGTCAGGACATGGGTATTTGCAGTTATAAAGTTTCACAACACAGACTTCCTTTAAATCTCATCATACTGTGCAGCATATATTGAGTTGGAGAATGAATGTGAATTTAGGTGCTTTTTAAATTAAGGACAGGAAGCAACACCCTAAGTTTAAAATGGTACATCCCTCTGGAATTGCTAAAACCAGTCAGATTCTGGGTCTGTCTGTAGCCAGGAGCCACTTTTCTGCCAAGTGTAATTATTGAGCCAAAATTAATTCATTTTGACTAACACGTGACAGAAAGTCACACCAGGAAAATCAAGATGGCAGAATAGGGTAAGGACACATTTAAACAGAGAAAGAAAATCACTTGCTATGGTAAAGCAGAGAGTACATTCCAGGAAATAGGAGAGAAAAAGCCATGGCAGAGGGTCACCTAGAGACTGATGGACACAGGAAGGCAGTGGAGACAATAATGTGGTGTTGCATGACCAGATACCCCATTGACAGTGAATGAGTTGTAATCTGAGTTACACCAGTGGCTGGAGCTCCACAGGCAGCCAGGTTGGAAGGAGAGTTCACCATGAGCTCAGAAGGTGAACCCAGACAAAGAACTGCCCATCCTGCTGATTTGTCATTCAAATAGGAATAGAGACACAACAACAGATCCCAAGAGGGTGGTATGGGAACAGGGTAGATTTCACGGCCCAAACTCCCACCAGCGCTGCATTGGGCTCCATTTTGTATAAGGAGGCAAAAGTTATGGGACAGGACTGTACATGTACTAAGCTGGGAGAAAACTCATTCCTGGCTCAGTGCATTGCACTAACATGGCATCCTACAGGTTCCACCCAAACTAGGTCTGGGTAGCCCTCAGACCTAACAGCCAGCAGATCCATAATTCCACCAGTGGCACATCAGGTACCATTTTGTACAGTGTGGCAAAACCTGAGACTGGAGGGACAACAGTGAGCTGTGCATGCACTGAGAGCAAACTCACTGAGGTCAGTGCTTTGCACTGATCCCACAGGGAAAATAATACCAACTCTGGCATCCTATGGGTCAAAATAGGTCCAGATGACCCTAGGACCTAATGGCCAGCAGATTCCTGCAAAATCAGCAACACCAGCAACCTAGCTATACAGGACACCTGGTGTCTCCTGAATCCTGGGAACTGCTCTAACAGGAAGTGGAAAAGGTTTGTACAGACAATGGTGCAGCCACAGCATGGGATCACAGGAGGTAGAGAGTGGTGAGCCAGAAACTGGGGCTATGGAGACAGTGATAGAAGTCTAACATAAGAGCCCAGACCTGAAACTTGCTAGCGGGAGTGGCACAAGTGACTGCAAACAAAGAACCGGGCACCAACCACAATAAGTAAAATTGAATTGTATACAGCATGGAAACCTGCCCTGAGGAGAAGAATCTGCTATCATGAAGCACAATGACCAAGAGCAAAAGAAGAGACAGAGGCACAACGAATATTACTGAAGACTCCCCTGCAAAGGAGCAAAAGCCTTCAGAGTTAAATGAGGAAGACACTGAGGAAACGGGGGTTACAGAGTTCAGAAAACTTGTTATAAAGCTTCTTATCAACATCAAGAAGCACATACAGGAGTTCAAGGAATTTAAGGAATATGTCACACAGGAAATAGCAACACTGAAACAAAACAAAGAAGAATTATTAGAAATGAAGATTGCATTTAAGCAAATTAAAAATTCAGTAGAAAGTCTCCATATTAGAATGAATGAGGCAGAAGAAAGAATATTAGAATTGGAAGGTATTGCTTGTCACAATGGGGAAACAATCAAAAAGCTGGAAGTAGAACTAGGTCAAGCTAAAAAAAAAGTATTCAAGAATTAAGAGACACTAGTAAAAAACCAAATATAAGAGTTATGGGAGTCCCAGAAGGTGCAAAAAGAGAAGCTGTGTTTAAAAGTGTATTTAATGAAATAATAAAGGAAAACATCCCTAATCTGGAGGGGGAAAAAAATGAGAAACAGAATGCAGGAAGGGCACAGAACTCCAAATAGGGTTGACCAAAAGTGATCCTCACTGCTACACATAATAATTAAGATCTCATCAATTGGACATAAGGAAAGATCCTTAAATGTGCTCATGAAAAAAAACATCAATTGACCTACAGAGGAATGGTAATCAGACTTACAGCTGACCTCTCAGAAGAAACTCTGAAGGCCAGAACAGAATGGATGACGTATTCCAGATTCTAAAAGGAAAAAAAAATTGTCAGCCCAGAGTAATGTACCCAGAACAGCTTTTTTTTTGTCTTTGAAAATGAAATAAGATTTTTCTGCAGTAAAGAAAATCTCAAAGAATATACGTCTTTTAGACCTGCCCTACAAATGGTACTTAAAGATGTTCTCTTGACAGAGAAGAAGAATAGCAACCACTAACACCAAAGGCAAATGTGAAGAACCTCCCAGTAAAATAACAACAGAAGACAAAATCAATGAACAACCCATTGCTAAAATGACGGACCAAACTACCACCTATTCTTATTAACCCTGAATTAAATGGCTTAAATTCATGTAAATGGGTTAAATCATAGATTAGTAGACTGGATTAAAAAAACAAAACCTGCTTACCTGTTGCCTAACAGGAGACACATTTAACCAATAAAGACCAGTGCAAACTGTATCTCATGGATTTTGATGTTTTTATTTTTATTTTCATTCCTTCACAATAATTTTTTCCTCATATTAAATTCTTCACTGACTCATAGGTCATACAGTAGCATCATGTTCTTCAAGAAGTTTCTTGATTCTTTTTCATTTATTCAGCAACACATTAGTCATTCAAGAGCATAGTATTTAACTTAGTGGGGTTGTAAATTTCTATTTTTTTCCTGTTGTTGATTTTGTTTTGTGGCTTTTCATTTAAGGGGATGTATAGTAACTGTGTAATGGAGACTGTCATATCCAGATGTGAGGATACAATGCAGTATGAATCTCTACTTCCAGATCAAAGATGAACTCTCAGTGGAACTGTTAATTATATCTTGACAACAGGATGCTGAACTCTCTGCCATTGTCCATGCCTGCAATAATGGACGTATGACTGTTTATGAAGAACTACACTATTGTAATAACATAGAGGAAATCAGTGGGGATGGGGGAAAGGAAGGACTTTGGGGAGAGACTAAAGGAAATCCCAGAGCCTATGGAACTGTATCATAAAATAATAAAATATGGAAAAACATATAGAGAAAATACATTATTTTAAAAAAGATAGCCATACTAGCTTTCATAACTCAAGAGTAAGTAAGGCTACAGACTCTGTTGATTCATTGAATTATAAAGGAGTGGAATCCCACTAGGGTCCATGCATTTTGCATTACTAACTCTGACTTTCCAGCCCTGTTCTGTGACTCAGTCAGGGGTGTTATCCTCCCTGGTCATTTGCCAGGGTTGTTTCACAGACAAGACGAACTCAAGGGTTAAGATTAGACAACACAGGTCTTTGCCTTGATACAACAGTGAGAGATAATGAACCCATGAGAGTGGTGACATTCAGCAATGGCAGAGATGAATATCTTTCACTGTATTCTAGTGTAATCAGTGAAGATTTCTCTGTATGAACACAAGGGCCATGGACCAAGGAGAATCGGGGAAATCTTCTCAGAAGATTGGGAGAAATATCATAGAGGCTGTAACTCAACCCTAATTTTAGAGGGCAAAATCTAGGGAAAAGCAGTCCTTTTTATTTACCTTTGTTTTCTTACTTTAAAAATCTTGCTCGCTAAGAAAAAGTATCCTGGTTGGTAATTTCCTGTGTTGATAGCTGAGTATAATTTAGACAGCATTTTCATGGCACTTTAGAAATAAGGAATGATAATTTTGAAAATCCTTCAGAAATGATCTAGCTTGTTACATTTTGATCCCCCTGACAGAGGCATAAGGAGAGATTTATTAACATCAATTTTCCACTTTTGATGCCCTCTGTAGGAGGTGCTAGTAAAATTCAGATATGTTCCCAAGGCCTTAGTTTGGGGGCTCTTGCTGAATGACTTATCCAGATGAACTGATAGAATTGTTCCCCCTTGTCATGTGGCAAGTAGGCTTACTGAGGATTTATGCTTACCAGAGTCCATGATTATAAAAATGCAATGTTTAAACTCATTTCAAAGATCACAGTTCATATGTAACCATGTTGAGCTGCCTAACAATTCTGGTATGCTAAAAATACATTTTTTGGCCCCTCCAAAAACAGATTCTCCCTCACAAAAGCACTTAAACATGGTAGCTTATGCTGTTCAATTCTATATGCAGTCACTTAAATATCCTCTATACATTGAAACTGATATTGTTCTCAGAAGCCAGGTGACATAGAGCATATTTGTTACATATTTATAACCAAATATATAGTTAACATTTGCTTTTTAGAGTGGATCACATTATCCAATTCCTTAAATTTACTGATTTTAATAGTACACTGATGATTAGAAAGATTATATGTCTTAAATTTGGGAATATATATATATCACCATTTATAAATCTGTAAGTCATGCATCATCTATTTGGACAGTATAATGTATAATGTAGTATAGTAGTACAGTATAATGTAGCAGTTTCTGATACACTGTGTTAATTTTGTCAACAGGAAATCCCATAGTGGAAAAAATTGCATGATATTAATTAGTGGCACCATCTGTGCAGAACAATAAGAAAATCAAACTTTTGACACAAGGAGTTCATACATATCAGTTATCTTCAACATTAAATGTTCCAGTTTTGTTGCTACAGTTTACCTGCCTATTAATGTAAATATGCATGTTATTATAGGAGTTGAAGCTATGAATAAATGAATTAAAATTAAATACAATAAAATATTCAAATATATGTAACACCAATCTGACTCATTCCCCAAAAATATATCTTTTATGCATGTGTGTATATACAAATGACTACCATCTGCTGTTTTTTTCCAGGTTGGGTTTCCTTCCACATACAAAAATCACTGTAGAATTTTTGCAGAGAAAAGATCACTCAGTGGAAAAAGTTGGGACTATTGGTTTAACTAATGTCTGGGAGTAGTTGGGCCTGCAGAGTAACTTCAAAAGACTTGGACAGGAGTTATCATAAGAAATCTTATTTTCTAGTGAAATTTTGAGCTCTCAAGCTAAGATTTTGCTAATTATGATCATGGATACTGCTCCAAGAACTGAAGGACTCCTGCCCATCCATCCTTTTAAAAGACTGTGATTTGCCTCCTGATATGTTCTTTTTATATTTACTTTGATAAATAGTTATTGAAGTAACTAGTGGATCATATTGTAAAAACGGGATAGTGAGAAAAGAGGTTCTTTTGCTTAGCTTATTTAGGCAGCTGTGGGCCTAATATTCTGTGCCGATACTCTGTGAGGCAAAGCGGTGACTGCAGAGCCTGACAGAACCTAACCAGTCAACATTATTACTAGGAAACACATGGAGAAGCCATAATTTTGGATCTTTTCTAATAGTTATTGATTCAGAATGTTCACTGACTAAACCTGAGTAGTGATCCTCAATGTCTTTCCTTTACCATGTTTAGTTGAAGGTGTAAAACTTCACCAACACCTATGATAATCAAATTTCTATTGAGAAGAAAGGCTCCCAAAAATTACACTTCGAATACTCAGCCCTAACCTGGAATTCTCAATGTTTTCTTATGGATTCTATTATGTTGATTTCCTTGGTAATAGTTCAAAGCAGCTTTAGGGATTACTGTATTATAATTCCGCACATTGGTTGCGGAATGTACACACCAAACTTCTGCTGCTAAACTTGGCTTGTGGGCGAATATGTGCCTTCCCTCTTGCTTATCACATGACAGTATAGAGTGTAAGTCATCTTCATCATTAAGTACTATATAATGCTGTTCTATTGCACTCATGTATATATTTTATCCAGAAGATAAAAATATGTCCTTTTACACCTATATTCCCTCAAGGTACCATGGATAAAATGACCCATGATGATGCAACCTAAAAACAAATAGTCAAGTTCAAACAAAATTGCACATAGAAGTAAAAAAAATCCAGATATAAAAAGAAAGCTAAAAATCTAGCATCAACAGTGGATAGTAATAACCATGTGGGTCTTGACCTAGGAGCTCTGATGTATTCACTCCCTCTGAAGCACAAGAGACTTGACCTCCAGCAAAATAAGCTGGAGGATTCAGACTGAGAGCCTGATAGGAAACTTCCAGACATAAAAAGGAACACTATAAAAATGGGAGGATGAGAAAAACTCTATCCATTGTCCTCTCTCAATACCCACAGATTCCTCTTCACATATGGTGTAGGAAAAAAAAATAAATCTGTTTTTGGTTTGAAGGTAAAATGTAGTAGCCATCTACACATCTTTAAAAGATTAATGCAAAATGTATATTTTGAAAAAGGTGTGTACACATTCTGAAATTTATTTACATTGCATAAATGCGTCTCTCACTTGCTTTTTTCCAGAAATTTTTCTAAAGTACCTTCTTAAGAAAGCAGGATTAGGAAAGCATTTTCATGTTTAAGTTTTCTTGACATGTAAATTTGCCTTTTCTTGTGAAGTTGATACCAAAATAACACACTAAATCTCTTCTTTGTGGGGAGTGACTGAAACTGAAGGGGAAAAAAATCTAGATAGATTATAGCAATTGCATAGAATTCTATGGCCAGGTTAAGAACTCAGCCCAGGTCCAGCAACCCTTTGGTAAATGGGAACAACCCTCTTACTGCCTTATTGACTAAAAGTATTCCCACTAAAACTTAGAAATCATCATAAAGTTCTGCAATTATATACTATTGCAAGCATGTATTGTTCTATGTAGTGTGAAGACAAAAAGACACGTTATGTATACACTGAATAAAGGCAAGTTAGATCAGGGCCCTGCTTGGTAGCCTATTGGATAAAATGTCCTCACCTTGCATGGGCTAGGATCCCATGTAGGCTCAGGTTTCAACCCCAGCTTCTCCACTTTCCTTCCAACTCCCTGCTTGTGGCCTGGGAAAGCAGTCAAGGAAGGCTTAAAGCCTTGGGTTGCTATACCTGCATGGGAGACCCAGAAGAGGTTCCTGGCTTCCTGACTTTGGATTGGCTCAACTCTGGCCATTGGAGTCATTTGGGGAGTGACCCAGGAGATGGAAGACCTATCTCTGTCTCTCCATCTCTCTGTAAATCTGACATTACAATAAAGATAATTAAATCCGAAAAAAAAGGGAAAAAGAAAGATTGAAAAATAAGCACAAGGAAAATAGCCAAAACGCAGTGGCTACGCCTCAGTTTCTGTAAGAAACCCAAAATGCCCTATTGAATGTCAGTCCACCTGCTGCTGGAAGGGTACTAGCAAACAGAATCAAGGCAACAGGAAGAAATGAACTTATGTGCAGGGAGCATGGAAATTCAGAAGCAAACCAGGAATCAGAACATGTTGCAACGCACTTGGGCAGGAAGAGCCTGGTCAGTGTGTTCCCACAGCTGCCACTTCTGTCAACACTTCCACTGCTACTGCTACTGTGAGGAGTCAGACCCTCAACATTCCTTGATTTCTTGTGTCGCTCACTTGAAATTTAGAGCCCTGGAACATACACCTTCCCGCCTGGCCTTGGGTTCATGTTTTGCCATCAGTTAAAAGGGGCTTAAAGGAAGTTTTGGGGTTTGCGTACAGACAAGAACTGGATACTAGCCAGCATGATCAACTAGGCCAGCATGATCAATAGTGGAGAATGAGGCTTTCAGCAAATATCACTGGGAGAGACTTGCCGCAAAATAATGTATGGGATTTGTTAATGTGAAAATAGAAGCCATAAAAAGCAATTATTAATGAGAAAGGAAAGGGATTGATTTACACAGGTTTAAACTTAATACACAAACGCATATAAATATATACATTGCACTCAAAATCTATAAATTGCACTCAAAACATGGGCCTTTATAGTAAAAATTTCTATTAAATTTTAAATGGTATTTTTAAAAGAACGTACCTTTAAGAGTGGGAATTCTATACCCACAGCACTTTTAAACTTTTGTGGGAACAACTGATGAAAATCCTGCTTCAGCAGAATTCTAGGGAGGTGTAGCCTTCCTGGCACTGCAGAGATGTCACCATTGGCTAATCTACTTTTTTTTTCCTCCCCTTGAAATGCATTGGCTTCATCTACCTTCAGAAGTTCTTTCTGTTGAGAACTCTGGGTGATTTTTTTTTTCTACCTCTGAAGCCTGCCAGATACTTTGTAGTCAAATAAATTGTCAGAAAAATTGCTGCATCTAGAGATTTTGCTGTGGTTAAAAAAAATATAGTGGCCACTGCCTTCTCTGAGTAGAGCACTATTTCAGACTATATGCAGAAACTCTTCGAAAAGTATGATCTCCATGATACGGTTTTTGAATTGTCTGCACTTCTAGGGGAGTTTTTAGTTTTATATGTGCTTAGAGTTGATGTGTGATTTGAGTAAGAGAGACAGAGACAGACACAGGCCACCACATCAAATCTGGGAGACCAATGCATCTACTTACATTCCAAGTGAAACAGCCTGGATTGTGAAACAATTGAAATTTGCATTTACCCTCACACTACTTCCCTCACACTACAACTGACATCGTCTGCCACATAACCCAAGAGGTCAATGTTTGTATTTATTTCCTGTTTGATTCATTCATTTACTCCTTTGACAACCTCCACTATGTGATTCCTTGTGGCCGTATTACGGAAAAATGGAAGACTTTGAGAGAATCAAATGCAGGACCATGGAGCATCAGGACTCAAGAGTGATGTCCAACTAACCAGGCAATAAATCTGTACTAGGGTGTCCAGGAAGTGTTGACATCTCAAAGGCAAGATGATTTTCAGACAGGAATAAAGATTTGGTGGAAGAGAATTAGCATCAGCCAAAAACAGTAAACTTGAACTGAGTCTGAAGGTTAGAAACTAGAGAAGAATAGGGAAAGAGATTTTAGATAAGTAACTAATAGAACACGAGTTATTGCAGATTCTGGGGTAACACAGGGCAAGTTATAGTAGAAACATCATTGTTTGAATCGGGACAAATGTCTGCCTGCAGCACGCATGCCTCTGGCTTGACAGGAGGGTATTTACAGTGTCCATCAGCTGTTACCATGCCCAGGATCTATTCACTTGTTTCTGGGAACTAGAACCTTACTTTCAGCTATTTTGAGGAAACAGGTCTTCCCCAATTTCAGTCCATTTGGTTTATAATTACCTGACACATAATTCATATAGAAACACATACCCATCTCCCATCTGCTCCACCCTCTCCCCGCAATTCATCTATACAGGGAGAGAGAAAAAATGCATGAGGCGGAGGAGACACAGGATCCTGGACAGTCACCAGTGCCCACTCCATCATCCACAGGAAGTACTCATGACTTGGGCATATGAAAATAGCTAAATGAAAGCAAAATTTAGCTGACAGTTTCCAGGGGAAAAGTGTTTGTTTTTCGTATATTTCTTTTCTCTTAGAACTGAAACCTGGGAGAATGTTGAGGTTGGAGCTCTAGGCCACCTCTTGCCACCATGTGATGCTAAATACTGAAGCCAATATGACAGAAGGCAGAGTAAAGAGATGGAGAGAAACCAACTCCTAATTATATTTTCTGGGCCCTGAATCCAGTCTTGTCATTTTATGGGAGCCAATAAATTCTCTTTTTGACTAAGTGAGTTTGATTGTATTTTCTTTTCACTTGTAACCAAGAAACCAACTGATGCAGTCCAAAAAAAGAAAAAGGAATGGGAATTGGAAACTAGCATTTATTAAGTAAGTATTTCCTCCCTATCATATGCAGGTAAACACAACTTTTGTTGTTGTTTAGAAGTAAAGTTGATAATATTTTAAAGAACAAAATAAACAAGTCTGTTAGCATGTACATCTACCTAATTTCAAATCCAATTCATTTTCCAACATAGTAATTTGAGCTTTATTGTACACCAACACTTCTGAAAATATGTTTCAGAGAATATTAATGTTCTTTCACATGGTATTTAATATTCTGCTAATAAAGTTTATTGTTATCTAATAAACCATTAGTAGTAAAGGAAAGAGTTCTGGGGGTTCCCTAATTTATTGCCTAATCAATTTGTGCCATTTTATCTCTGGTGTTGTGTAATTATAACATATTTTAGAATTCCCCAATTTGGGAATCTAAGCAGTTTACAGATACATACGTAAACGGAGGTGAGGTTTTTTTTTTTTTTTTTTTACCACGGATTATGACTAAGATTAGCTCATCTATTTCTATCTTGACCATGCCATGTATAAATGAAGTTATCTGCTTGTATGAACATATTCTATGGTAAGATAACTTATTCTGCTTTTAAATCATATAAATGTGGAAGCAGAGGTAGAGGAGTTAAGGACATATGATGTAGTATAATATTATACCTAATTGCTGTTGGATTTGATTGTTTAGTTATTTGGGAAGTAAATTAGTTATGAGAGAACTCATTTTATCACTCTGCTTTTCAAGTAAATAAGTAAATATTTTGTTTAAAAAAGATAAAATTGATGCTTCAAATTAGACTTTGTAAGAAAAAAGAGATAGAAGACTCACAATCAGCAATAATTCTGGAAACATGAGTGCTTGTGACACACAAATGAAATGGGGTAATAAGAAACCATCCAGAGTGATGCGTGCCAACAAACTGGATGGTCCACAAAAGTTTACAAGTTCTTAGAAACATACAGTCTATAAAGAATGAATTATGAAGAACAACAATCTGAAAGACCTACACAAAGAGCAAACACATTGCATAAGCAATCAAAACCACCCAAGAAAGAAAAGCATAGGACCAGATTACTGCACTGGACAAATCTAGCAAACATTTAAAAATGAATAATAGTCCCTGTTGACATTTTTCAAAAAGCTTAAAGGAGAAGGAGCATTTGTGAGCTTATCTATGATCTCAAATCACTCTGACACTAAAGATAGAAAATGACAAGCCAAATTCTCTGACTCGAGCTACAAAAATTCTCAACAACTTATCTGTAAAACAAATTCAACAACATACTAAAAAGATCATGTGATCTGACTGAGCAGCATGTACGTCTGGACTTAATGAAGGGCTCATCTACACCAATGAGTCAAAGGGACATATCATATTAATCAAAGGACCAAATGCACACGATCCTGTAACACATCAAAAACAAAGTTCAACACTCTCCCATGATACAACACTCAACGAACTGGGAAAGAAGGAAATTACCTCAACATAATAAAAGTCACATATGACAACTATACAACTGGCTTCAGACTCAATGAATAGTGAGGAAATGAAATCTTTTTTTTTTCAAATCAAGAGCAAGGAAAGGACTCCCATTCTCATAACTTGTACTTAACACAATACCTGAATTCCTGCTTAGAGTAAATAAGCAAGAAAACAGAAGGCAGTCGAACTAGAATCTGTCAGCAGATGAAATGTGTATAAGGAAAATCTTCAGAATTTCACACAAATATCTGCTAGAAAGAATAAAGAAGTTTAGCCAATTTTCATGATACAAAAATCACCATTAAAATGTGTCATATGTCTATATAGTTAAGCATGAGCCCAAAACATATGAAAGCAATTCCGGTTATTAATGCATTAAAAAGAATAAAATTGGAAGGAACTGTCCGATTTCAGTCATGCAAAATGAAAGAGTTCTAGATCTCTTCCATGTGCCATACAGCAATACATACCTGAACTCTACATTGTATGCAAGGTATTGTATGTAAACTACATTATATGCAAACGTTAAAATTTGTTTAAATTTTGCTAGTTTTAATTATTTTCACTAAATTTTAAATTTACTAATTTTATTAAGTATACCCTTTTTGATTAGTACTATTTACTAAAGAGAAAATAAAGCTGAATGAAGTAGGCTCTTGAAAAACCGAAGGTTGAAGTTGGTGGTGTTCGATGTAAAGGCTGCATGGTCTAACCCTTCAGGGTAATTGTGAATGCGATGATGGTGTACGATGTAGCCATTGACAGGCAAGTTCTTTTCCCCCTCTAGTTCTAGTTATTTCTGTGTGAACGTTATTCCCCTGTTTCTTTTAACATCTTCACCTTTCAGTTCAAAAAACATGTAGTTTTTGCCAGTCCTTGCCTTAGTTGTCTTGGTTATGACGGAACTCAAAACCAAGAATTTGTCTCTTTTGTTCTCCTTGTGTTCTTCTGCAGTTTTCCTTACGGAACGAATATCCCAGAGATAATGGATAACCTATACTCAGGAAAAGGACGAATGAAATGTCCAGGAAAAAGTTCCATAAGAAAATCTCTGTGGATATTATTTATAAAAGTTATACCACTAAATTTATTATTGAAAGATAAACAAAAGAAAAATAAATTATCAAAAACAAAAAATCAAATATACATAGAAAAAAAGAGATAGGCTTGGTGAACAAATCCATACCATTAACGTTCAAGGGATAAAATATTCAATTATTAAAGCAATTATTCATGTTTAAGGTAGAGAAGGTTGTCATTAAAATTTTGCTGTTTTTAATAATTTTAATGAAATGATATTGATGAATTCTTACTTGATAGCAGTTAGAAAGTTAGAAGGAGTGAATTACAACCTTTATTATAAAATTGTATTATTTTATGTCCTTTTACTATGTACATGCGTTACTTGACAGAATTTAAACATTGGGAACAATGGATAAAAGCTACTGGCAGTTTGAATAAATTGTTCAAGGGATGAGAAATCAAATGCACTTTGGAGAGAACATTGTCTCTTTTTGGATAAAACAGACAAAAAGAGTGTTTTTGTTTCACAAAAGACAGCAAAGCCAACAGCAGAATAAAGGCATGAAAAATAAGAAAGTTAAACTGCTCTGTAAAATCAGACAAACTCTGCTAATTAGGAGCAAACCTTTTTCTTCTGACAGCGAATGGGGTGCAGAGAGGGGATTCAAAAGGAGAAAAGGATAAAATCTAATATATGATCCAAATGCAATGGTAATATGATAGGATCAAGGAACAAGAAAGCAGTAGGGAATTCTCTGAGATAAGTGCACTTGATGAAAACCAATGATTGGTTAAAATTGTGAATTTTTTTCATTATATTCGGTTACTCAACCTGCGGCAAATTTCTCTATTACAAGGACAGCCTTTTCGTGGTGATGCCTAATGGTGAACAAAGGTGTGCATGGACCAATCTCAGTTCAGGGCAGTAAATGAAATATTGGTTACCAACATGCTGCACTTTCTCCTGTGACTTGTCTGATCTCAGGATGTGACTAGCAAGCAGCAAAGTGAAGGTGAAAAGGAGAGATGTGGAAGGTTTATCTGAGGGTAATGAAGGGTAGCAAACGCACAAGAAGAGGAAAAAAGTAACACTGCTTTCCCCAATAAGCGAAAAGGAAAGACTTTTTTTTTAAGGTAATGAGGTTGTGACTTTGTTCTTCAGGAACACTTGCTTATGGAAGTAAAACACGTCACTAGATTATTTTCAAAGGCACCTCTTCACCATCAGCTTCAAGCACCACAGTTTGCCTCTTTTATATGGCCCTAAATTCATAGAACACATGGTTCCTTAACTTCGGCTTTTTTCTTTCTTTCTTTCAGTGTTTCATCAATCTGTGGTTTTTCTAAAGATTTCTGCAATTGCTTTCCATACAATACTCATTTTGGTCTTGTCAAAATCTCAAGATCTGTTTTCTTTTCCGGAACTTGGCCATCACCCTTCTCCTGAGAGTTTTCTCCCAGCTTTGATCTGCTTCTGGTTCTTGGCACTTTTGGCTTACACACATCATTTTATGGATATAATTTTCTCTCTCTCTGATGCAGCGTTTGAACATGAAATGCAACTGTCATTTTATAACAGAATTGTATTTATCTTAAAATCCACAATATCTTCTGTTTTTATTGTATTGGTTACTATTTCAATTGATTCAATTTCTTCATGGGGTAATCTTCCCATCTGACTAGCATCCAGTCCTTCTGCTGTACACGCTAGATTATTCTATGTATAATGAAGCCTATTACCAATGTAATACTTGCTTTGAGGCATAATCTAGTGAAATAATGTAGCTGTCAACAGAATATACAATACTTTGTTATAATGATAAGGATAATTTTGGAGAAGCATAACATACAAGACATTGAATCAAGAGACTTCGATTTAAGCCGTGGCTCCCTTTCTGACACTGTGATATTGAATAAAATCTGGATTATATTGCCTAATACCTTGAGTTCTAATTTCATGTATTTTATTTAATGAGTAGAGTCGTTTTCCTTTTTGTTTATTATATAGAACATAGTCTTCAAAACATATTATGTATTTCAGGAAGTTATGTGTCAAGTGTACAATTCTTTATTTTAATTTATGTTGGAGATACACTGTTTGCTGGGTTCACAAACTTATTCATGCCACAAGTTCAAGTTTTCTGCTAATGAAGTCCCTGGGAGACAGTGCAGTCAGCCACGTATAGATTTCCTGTCATCCAAAAACAAGTTCTTGATTGACTTCCAAGCTCCTAGTTTGGGCCTGCCCAGTCTCGGTCATTTTGCTACTCAGATATTTAATCAGGATGAGAGCTCTCTCTTTCTCTCTGTGTATTTGTGTATCTATGTGCATTACTGCCTCTCAAATTAAAAAAAAAGAATTCGCTTAATTAGCAGTATAATTATTGTCATTGCTAATATCTCCACAGCTGATACCTTTATTTCTAGACTCAAGTTTGGACTATCCACATTATTCTTAACACATAATTAGGAAAGAGATGCAAGTTAGGTACTGTGTACATGTTATAATGTTCAGTCTGAAATACATATAAAATCATATCATTGATTCTGTTTCATATTCACCCTACCAGATTTTCTCTATTCAATGTTTTTCCAGTAGCATTTTTAAGGTAGTATCTGAATATTCTCCATAACTAGACTCAAAGTCTAAGGAAGAATACCAAAAATTGTATGAAATAGTAAACATGCATGTTTACCTCTGCTTCCTCCAAAATTTGGCTAAAGAGATTCACAGCATAAAAGGAACAGGAGAACATGAAAGGTGCTAGGGTTCCAGATGATTCACCACATAGTGAATGATAAATAGCTTAGTGAATCATTGGTACATAGAAATTAAGCAGCTTGCCAAGGAGAAGGTGAATTCTCAAACCAAAAATTGGAAAACTAAGGAAATTGAAACCAAGAGAACCGATGAAGATACTTGGTGTGAAGTAGATCTAAAAACATTCAAATAGATTTAAAATGTATAATTACACCTCTCACATTATCTTCCTACTTCAAACCTCTGGCAATAAGCCCTTTACTCACCTGAGCAAAAGTCTACTGGGCACTGGTTACACCCTGGGAAACAGAATGACTGCACTTTAAGGCATTGGTCAAAGCTGAGAGCAGCAGTTGTGTCAGCAACAGGTGAATGAAGTAAGAATCTACATAGATTCATGACATTCCTCACCTTTTTTCACTGGCTCAGTTTTAGTATTCTGGTAGCCATGTTTAGCATACCCAAAAGAAGGAGGCACTTAGCCAAAGTTCAAGTGCTGTTTAGGGTGTCTGTGCCCATACTGGAGTTACTAGATTCAACACCCCAGCACTGGTTCCTGACACTAGATCCCTGTTGTTGTAGGTCCTGGGAGGGAGCAGTGAGAGCTCAAATGATGGGATTTTGGCCACCAGGTAGGACACTCAGAACATTGGCCAGGACCGATGGTGTTGGGTGAATTTGAGAACTGAACCATCCAAAGGATGAGAAGCTAGGACTCAAACCATTACTCCAAGAGGGAATGTGGTTGTCCCAAGCTGCAGTGTAACTCACTGCTCCACAGTGCCTACTCCTTGGGCTATCGTTCTGATTCACTTTCACAATTTCTTTTAATTGATGTTTGTAGAACATTGGTGATTTGGGTTTTACTGATGTACCTGAACTGTGTTTTTATTTTCTCAGATTTATTGCTCCCTTGGTTTTGTACTTTCTTCTGCCATTTACATTTTTAGTGGGTATTTTATATGACTCATTTGTGTCTCCTTGCTTAATGTATAAACTTATTAAAAATGTATTTTATTTTAAGGCTATTGATCTCATGATTTCTGGGAAGTCAGAATTCCTCACTTTGCTACTCTGTAGATAAGGCTTGATTACAAACTGTCTTCTTCAAGACACTTTAATATTTTTTCCTATTTATTTTATTTTATTTTATTTGAAAGGCATAAACGCATTGACAGAGACTAAGAGATGGAGGAGGACTTTCCATCCACTATTTAATTCTCCTTTGTCCAAAATAGCAGGGAATGGGGCAGACCAAAGGCAGGACCCCAGAACTCATGTGGGTCTCTCATATGGGGTGCAGGGTCCAAACTGCCCATGTGTCCTGGAGTAGTCAGGAGCTGGATTCCCAGTGGAACAGCTGAAATTCCAACAAGGCACTCTGATACCCAATGTGGGTATCCCATGTGACACTTCAACTGCCATGTCAAATAATGGCATCCCCTTAAAATATTTTATTTTTGGCTTTAAAAGGTGCTTCATTTCTTGCATTGATATTCCTTGATTTTCACTGAACTTCCTAAATCTGTGACTTACAGTCTAATATTAGTATAAGGGGTTCTGTTATTATGACTTCAACTTTTCTTCTGTTCATACTCATATTAACATTATGCATGTTACAGCTATTTTATGGCTTTTTTTTCAGGTTTCAGTCCTTTTTTCCTTTTCTTTATAATTTTGAAATATTCTGCTATGATAGCCTCAAGTTCATTCTTTCCACAACTGGGGCCAGCCTGTTCAGCTTACCGAAGAAATTCTCCATTTCAATCACAATATTTTCATTTTTAGCACTTAGTTTTTATTCTTTCTAGGATTTCAATCTTCTACTTATGTTTTCTGCCTTTTCATAGCGCTCACTTTTTCTATTAAATACCTTAGCATATTAATCTTATTTTTTAATATTTGGGTTTTTATCATTCCAACATTTGTGCCATATATGAAAAGAATTTTATTGTTCTTACCTTTCCATGACAAGGTCTCAGTTCAGTGAACTTAGGCCCCTAACTATGAAGCTTACTGTTGTTTATCAGGCTTTGTTTTGTCTTCCTTTCTTCCCTCTTTCCTTCCTTTTTTGTAGAATAAAGAGTGGTTCATCTATTTTTTTTCCACACAGAAAGTCTCCATTCTAGAGCAATTTCTCACCTTTCAATACATACCCTTTAAATGTTTTCATTATTCTGAAATATTCCTGTGTTCCTTATTGACAGTGTTAACTACACAATTCTAGTTTGACAGTCTTTCTTTATCATCCCTCTGAAATGAAACATTGTTCCAATGTCCTGAGCTCCTTATGGATCTTTTATTATACCTACTATATCTATTATTATATCTATTTATTGCACCTGATTTTTGTTTTTTCAAAGTTTTTGTGGGACTGGTGCAGTAGCATATCAAGCCAATCCTCTACCTACACATGCCAGCATCCCATCTGGGTGGCAGTTCGTGTCCCAGTTGCTCTGCTTCCCACCAGCTCCCTACTTCTGGCCTGGAAAGGAAATGGAGCATGGCTCAAGTCCTTGGGCTCCTACACCCAGAGGAAGTTCCAGGTTCCAACTTTGGATCAGCTCAGCTCAAGCCAAGGTGTCCATTTAGGGAGTGAACCAGCAGAAAGAAGATTCTCTGTAAAAATCTGCCTTTCAAATAAAAAAACAGTAATAATATAATTCAAAATAAAAGAAAAAGATTCTAATGTATCACCATATAACAAATGATGTTTGTGTGTTAAAAGAAAAAACACATTGTTAAAAAATTCTAAATTTTTCTGAGAAATAATTTTTAAAATCCAAAAAGAAATGCAACTAAAAATATTGATCATTTTAAATGACAGTTATTAAAAACAGGAGTCTGGCACTGGAGTGCGCAATTGAAGCCAATGGAATAGATAATCAGAAATAAATTCATTAGCTCATCAGTTTTTTTAAAGATTTATTTATTTTTATTGGAAAGGTAGATGTACAGAGAGGAGCAGAGACAGAGAGGAAGATCTTCCATCCACTGATTCATGCCCCAAGTGATCACAACAACTGGTGCTGCACCGATCCGAAGCCAGGAGCCAGGAACTACTTTCCGGGTCTCCCATGCAGGTGCAGGGTCCCAAGGCTTTGGGCTGTCCTCAACTGCTTTCCAAGGCCACAGGCAGGAAGCTGGATGGGAAATGGAGCTGCTGGAATTAGAACCGGCACCTATATGGGATCCCGGCGCGTTCAAGGCGAGGACCTTAACTGCTATGCTATTGCACTGGGCCCTGTCTCATCAATTTTTTAAAGTGGATAATGGAGACAAGGTAAAATGAGAAACTTGGAATCATACTATTGAACTGACCCAAACATTATTTAAAAGCTCTGACTTCCTAGCAAACACCAGAAGTATGATTATAAACTGCTTTGAAAGTATGCTATACAAAAAAATTAAAAGAAGAAAAAGGATAGCGGAAGAACAAGGGAGGGAAATAGAGAAGTGTCATTGTAGTCTTAGACTTATATCTGTGAAATCTGTTCTCTACCTATTAATAAATGGCACAGTAACAATTACAAAAGTAAATTTCATAGTAAATGAAAGAAAATAGAGGATGGAACCTTATAGGAGGCACTGAATTTCTACATAAAGATGATAAAAATACCACTCATGAAAACTTTGTAATACATAAACATTTTAAATTTTGCTGCTTAAATGGTAAAAACAAAAAGGGAAAAATTATTTGGCAACTTATTTAACTAATATTTTGTCTTTACATGAAAAAATTATAGAAATTGATCAGAAATTGCCTTCAAATGATTTTAATGTGGAAACTTATGAAAATAACTGTATATGTACAATGTATTTAATAAAACAATTATGATAACAATAGCAATGGACATGCTATATAACTCAAACACAAAAGAGAAACTAGAAACCAACTACATAAAATGATATTCAGCACTATCAATTGATTTCTCCGTAAGGAAATCCAGATTAGTAACACTGTATCTAGTTTGATATAAACATATCTAACCAGTGAACAGATAATAACAATTATCTGTGATTATGTATAATAACATTTATAATAATAATAATGATCGAAACAATAACCAAGGGTGCTACTTTGGGCTACGTTGTCTTTGAAGACAATGATATTAATCACTGCTCTGTAAGAGTTTGGTATTGGAATCTACATAGAAACCCAGGAACAGGGATGAGGAAGTGCATTCTATTGAGGCAATACTATTCCAAAAGGGAAATGATTGTTAACACTGCATATGTTGTGATGTTAAGTGTCTAAAAACAAGTATGAATTTATTTGTAGGCTGATAAACCAATAAGGCACTTCAAACAAATTACTAGAAAAAAATTCACCAGCATAATAGCGACAATGCATCAACATGAGAATATTGTTGGAATCCTTTCCATTTTTCAACCATTTTTACTCAGGTTCTGTGACCTTCATATTTTAAAAATATGTAAATAGAGAGATACTGCTGATATCTAAAATCAATTACCTATGTCTGTTTATGCTATTGCTGAGGCACTTAAACAAGTAGCACTCTCCATGGAATTGTTTTCTTGCAACTCTGAGAAATAAATCTCAGTGAGGTATTTGCATTTTCTGAGTACCCTTGAACTGACAAATATGAGAATGCTTAAAAAACAGAGAATGCTTGATGGTAATCTATTTAAACGTATCTCTTAAATCTTAGCATGTCAAACTATCATGGTTTGGTAATCATCAAAAACCATTTTCTAGGTGTTTGTGAGGAGCAGAACTATGTAATAAATGCCGCAGAAAGACAATACTGTGGCTGCTTATACTGAACTGTCACAGAAACGAGTTAAGCCAGGACAGAAAATTGATGGAGAGAGTTTGAGCCTCGGTGCCTTGCTCAGTGAGAAGAGGCTGTAAGCTGTGTCCCTGAAATGTTAAACTGTAGATGATGGAAGTTTATGTCCCCAGAGAAGTGAGACTAAACAGGAATGTAACAATGGCAGTAACATCTAGCTTTCTGAACTTTCTTACGATGTATTGCAGGCATTACTGTCTTTGCCAGGCTGACTGTGTTTCAGTATTAATAACCCCCACTGCTGTATAGGTTGCCAATCACTCCATATCCATGTGTCAGGTAAGAGACACCCTGGAATGTATCACTAATTATCTACGTGTCATCATAGGTGGGAAAACATTTCAAGACTTCTGAAAGAATTCTGGACTTTAATTTGCACAAATATGTCTAAATCATGTTATTTCAAAAACTAGAAAGGTCCTTGCTGCTATATTAGACATAGACTTTAATATTTTTCTCCTAATAAGTAGAATTCAATACAAAGCAGATTCCCTTGTACTTGATCCAACAATTTCTCATTTTTTTTTAACACAAAAGCTAGACTTGATGTAAAACCAGCAGTATGAGAAATCTTTAGGGTTTCTGAACTCAGTTACACAATATTTACTTCTGTCCTTACATTCACAATACATCATCACAATTTTTAATTTTTTTAAAGATTTACTTATTTTTACTGGAAAGGCAGATCAGATTTACACATCTTCCATTCACTGGTTCACTCCCCAAATGACCACGACAGTAAGAGCTTAACTGATTCAAACCAGGAGATAGGAGCTTTCTTCAGGTCCCCGACGTGGGTGCAGGGTCCCAAGGCTTTGGGCCATCCTCAACTGCTTTCCCAGACCACAAGCTGGAAGGGAAGTAGAGCAGTTGGGATACGAACCAGTGACCAGGTGGGATCCTGGAGCATTCAAGGCAAGGACTTTAGTCATTAGGCTACCACACCAGGCCCAATTTTAAGATTTTAAACCGATTATTTGAAAAACAGAGAGCCAGACAAAGAGAACAAAATCCTACCCAATAACCCACTTCTGAAATGACTGCAATGCCTGCAGCAAAGTCTGATACCAAATCAGGAACCCAACCTAGGTCGTCTGTATGAGTAGGAGAAACTACATCAATTGAGACATCACTGTTACCTCCTGTGGTCTAAATCAACAGGAAGCTGCAGTTAGGAGTGAACCCTGATACTCTGATATAGGACATGTATCTTCCCATTGCCCACCCCAATATTGACAAATTTCATACAGTATAGATGTATCCAGTTCATCTCTGAAACTACACATCTATTCATTACTCATTTTTAGCACATATCCAGCTCCATATCCAGTTCATCTCTTCAGTAATGACACTAATTTATGAGCCAGCTATAGCGTGTAAGAGGTGTAGCAGCAGAGAAATTACATTTTCTACTCTTGTGGAACTACATTTTAGTGGAATAAAAATATGCTCAAAGCTAAACAAATGCCACAAACAAATTAGATAGTGACAGGGATGGAGCAAGATGACATGATCAGAGAAGATCTATCAGAAATACTACCATTTACACAGGTAACTGAATGATGTACTATGTGGAAAGAATATTCTAGATAGACAGACAGAGTAGCCAAGTGCAAAAATCATGAGGTGACAATGAGACTGCCATGCCTGTGTCAGAGCCCACAAGAAGGAACATAGGAAGTGATAGGTAATAGTGTACTCAAGGTGAGGATATGTAGGTGTTAGGATATTTTAAATACATCTTGACAGTTTTTTTTTTTTCATATGGGCTCATTATTCAAAGAAAAAATTGATTTCATGGAATTAGTTTTTAGGAGGGAAGCAACTGACACATAACAATATTCACTTGGTTTTTATCACCCTCAACTACTCCCCAAATATTTAATGAAATGTGCATTTTGATGACCATGTGAACACAATTCTCATTCACCAGACCATATGATTTTACAGAGAGGGGCACAACAATGCAGGCCCCAGTGTGACAGATGACATGTCTGAGGCAGGGACACATCAATAGCAGCTCAAAATACAAAGACAGCATTTCTGTACAAAGTTCTAAGACACGATTGAATGAGCATTCATTTTCACCAAAGTTGCAGATAGTCATTTGCCCGAGAATTGGACCCTACCAAACAGGTTCCAAGAAAAGTCTTGTACACAACCTTCCATGTCCACCATACTCAGGAGGAAAACAGCCCCAAGGGCTACCCTACCAAAATACCATACCATACCATACCATACCATACCATACCATACCATACCATACCAAAAATCAGCTGACTCAGTAATTCTTAACCTAAAAAAGCAACCCATAAGGCAAAGAGAGGTAGACTTGTAGCTTCTTTGTTTTCTCAACCATGTGGGAAAATGGTAAATCTCCATTCACCTCAATGACTTCCATCTAAATAGTTCCCAAGAATACAGAGACAAATTTCATTCTTTGTGCACATGCATATTTTTATTAACATTAGGAGCTCTGACTTACAAATCTGCCATAAACAATGGAATACCCTCAGGCATCTTTTGGAGTGTAGCGTCTTCCCCACCTGTCAATATTAAAGGAATATTATTTCATCAAACTCCTGGAGTCACAGAGCAATAAGTGTACCATTAAAATACTATGAAAACTGTTCATATTTATCAATGAAAGCTGAATGCAACTTATTTTCAATACAGTAACCCAGAAAACTTGAAATTGGACATTTTGTTTTTCTGTGTGCCCTAATAGAACCTTCTAAACCAACATGACTTTATGTGAAACCTTGAGAGTTAGATAATTTTTTTCAAAACTACATCAGTAAATTTTAGCTTGACAAACCTTGTAATAACAATGGTGGAATGGCTTAAAGCCACTTTTTTGGATGCCTGCATCCCATCCTGAATCACCTGGGATCAAATACTGTCTCTCCTTCTGATCCAGCTTCTTAATAATCTGTATTAGAGTAGTGGATGACAATTCAACTATTAAGGCCCCTGTCACCCACATGGGAAACCTAATTGGAGTTTGAGGATTCTGGCTTCAATTTGGTGCAGACCAGACTATTCAAAGCATCTGGGGAATGAGCCAAAGGATAGAAAAATCTCTCTCTCTCTCTCTCTCTCTCTCTCTCTCTCTCTGTGTCATACTGTCTTTGAAAAGCAACAAATATAAAAAATGAAAAGGAGAGCAATCTCACATAAATTTTACCTAAATACTTTTTTATAGAATGTTATTTCAAAGACCATGATACACTTACTTTTGTACTCATTTGCTTCACTATTTTCATGTTATAAACTGTTTAACATATATAAAGCAATCAATTTACTTGATATGATTTTGCATATGGATATAAGATAGCTGTGAACACAGCAAACGTTCCAAAAGCCACAAAGTATATGAGCTAAAAAACAGTCCAAGGAAGAATGTACTGTGAAGAGAATTATTATATGTTACGTTGTTATCCTAATAAGCTTAAATCATCCTAAAATTTTGTCCTTTTTTCCTCACAGATTCCTTGAGAAGTTCAGAGGAAGAGTGAAATTCAATGTCACATTTACTGGCATTTTATTTTAAATTCACTACTGTTATTAGTAGAGGTAGAAATGAATTTGATTTTTTTCAAAATGGAAAGCATTACAATCCATGAGGAGTATTTCTACACCCAAGATAAAAATAAAACAAGGGGTTAAAATATAAAAACTTGATGGAGAAATCTACTTGAAAGAGGTGAACTTATTAATTTTTTTCTTCCCGTATGCTTGGTCTATCTATTATGTCTTCTATTTAAATTCAACCTGCTTTCTTGTCTTTAAGAAAAGACCTTCAGGCTCCCTTCTTTTAAAAGGTTTCAGAGAAGTTTTAAGGGGGATTTGAGAGAGGAGATGATTTTGAATAATGGGCATGAAATAGGAGACTGTTTTTAGAGTTAAGTACAGTATGGAAATTTCTATCTTAAAAGCAGGAATATGAAACTATATACTATATGTTTAAATCCTTTCTGACAAGGATAATAGTTTTACATTTTAATGTGAACTTCCTTTTTCTCTCCTCCCCCTTCCCCCTTTCTGGGAATATGACCTTAATTTCTTGTCCTAAGGCATCTATCTCTCTGGGATTTTATGCGAAGATTGACATGGATAGAGAGATGTTAAAAATGTTGCAGAAGGCATTGAAATAGAAAGAAAAAAAGTACATGGTTTATCCAGCTTTTCAAAGTCCTAGGAGAACTAAGTGCAGAGAATGTCATTTTCATGAATCCAAATTTATTTCCTATTCTGTAATCAACAAACAAGACTGCAGGACACTTGTCCATAAAGGTTTCCCACTACAGAGAAGATATCACTGGCTACCAATTAGGCCTAGGTGAAATTTCGGAGGGAAAAAAATGGCACAACAAAAACAACAACAAAAGCCTTTCATTCTAATTTTGAATATTTACTGAGAAAGAAGAAAGTAGTAAGAATTCAAAGTGGTAGCATTAAGACAGCTGGTAGTTTCCTACTTTATGCATAAAAGCAAGAGGAATGCTTCGAGTAGATGGGAAACCTGCACTATCTAATCTCGTATTTAAGAGTGTGGGCAGAGCTCCCTCAAAGACTGTCTTAGATCAAATTAAGGAGCATTTGTTTGAGCACTATAGTCAGTCAAAAGGAGACTGAATAGTTGTCTTCCCGAACAAAATTTCTTTCCAGAATTAGCTAAGTTTAACTGGAACATTTTTGAGAAGAAAAACGCAGCATACTACCAAAGATGAAGAGTGCAAACCAATAAAAACTCTCCCAAATTCCGAAAGTCTACAGTGTCAACAACAATGGGGAAGAGTCCAAGTCAGCCAGAAGGGCTATTGAGTCCAAACAAGTACCAAGTATCCAGGCCACAGATGTCAGCAGTTCCACAAAGCAGCATCACAGGGAAAGAACAATAGTGCGGTCATCTGAGGACCTGGAGACTCTTAGCAAATGAAATGATATCATTTGAAATAACTGCTTAAGAAATTTGGTGAGATTTTTATATATGCTTTTCTTCCCCGTTGATCTGAGGATATCTTGGCCTTAATGGAAGGTTTAGATTAACTATAAAATATTAAAGAACCTGCATTTCTTCTGCAAATTCAGATTGCAATATGTATAAATATGTGACAGGAAGCATGCCAGATTCATGTTCTGATACTCATATAAATTAATTTATATTTAACGGCTAATTGATAATGTTAGTTTTATCTCTCAGTTTCAGCTCCTATAGTTTAAACTTATATTCATATTTTATTATATTATAATAAAATATATATGCATCAAAGACAGTTTTTTTCTGATATTACCCCATGATACAGTTTAAGCTTGTCATATTTTAGATGAACTATAGATAGAGTCCCTGCTGCTTACAAGCTCACAGTGCCATGAATGAGTCAGAATTCATAATGTGCACAATACAAAGGCCAAGAATATGATGTCATCATCAAGGACAGATGATTCTAAGAGTAGGTACTTGGGAACTTTGATGGGAAAGCCGCGCTGTACAAAGATGGAGAGGAAGGATAACCACTGTGAGTATTTCCTCAATTTAACAATACAATTTAATCATTATTAAAAAACCATACTGGGAACACTTAAGTGATGTACATGAAATAATTCCTCTTTTTTTTCCTTTTTTTTTTCTTGCTTTATGACACAGTTTAATAATAGGCACTGGAGTGTCCCATCCCTCTCCCCAGGTTCCCTCCTTTCCCCAGTTTTCTCCCCTCCAGTCTTGAAATAGGTGTCTTTCATGAATTTTCACAAGTCCATCGTGCTGCCACTGAGGTGTCTCCCAGCCATGTAGGAGATTGTCAACCATTTCACTGCAAGTCTGTCCTTGTACTGCATGCATGCAGACATACTTCTCTTTCCACCAGTGAACATATTAATTTCCGCTACACTTTCATTATGCATCCCCTTAAATATCATGAGGGAAAAAATGGTGAACCTTCATCCCCATGAAGTTGACAAACATGTATCAAAGGTATCGATGTGATGCTAGAGTAGTGAAAAGGATGTCCAACATATTCCTGTAAGAATAAATTCTTAATTACACAGAAAGTGAAAGATTTGATTTTGAGTTGGGCATCCAAGTAATGGTACTGTGATTAGCAAGATTCACAATTCACAAGGTCAAGGAGATCAAGCGAGGAACTCATTGAGAATCTGTCTCACACTTCAGTTGTGAATTAAAGAGTTCTTTACATAATCCATAGTTAGAAACAAAGAATATGATAAAACATATGAGTCAGGAATTGGGATGATAAATTGCACAAAAGAGAGGGGATATTAACAATGACATACTTTGAGTCTGGTTAAGGAGGGAAATGAATGTAACTCTTCCACATTTAATATTTAAAATAAATCATTAGGGTTTAGATTTCTACAATCAGTTCCTTTCAATATCTGACCAAATCTAAATATTGTATTTGAGTACTATCTTTACTGTTTATAGTTGCTTGAGAGGATTTCTTTTCTTTTTTTTTATAAGATTTATTTTTATTTTCATTACAAAGTCAGATATACAGAGAGGAAGATCTTTCGTCCAATGACTCACTCCCCAAGTGACCGCAACGGCCGGTGCTGCGCCTATCCAAAGCTAGGAGCCAGGAACTTTCTCCAGGTCTCCCACGCGGGTGCAGGGTCCCAAGGCTTTGGGCTGTCCTCAACTGCTTTCCCAGGCCACAAGCAGGGAGCTGGATGGGAAGTGGAGCTGCCGGGATTAGAACCGGCGCCCATATGGGATCCCGGGGCATTCAAGGCAAGGACTTTAGCCGCTAGGCCACGCTACCAGGCCCAGAGAAGCTTTATTTTCTTAACCTCACTTCCTTTGCCTACGAAGGAAAGAATTTTTAACAGAATTGTGTAGACTCCGAGGAAGCATAAAATTATATTATAAGCATTACCAAATTTCTTATTTTTATTTTCCTTCCAAGGAATCTGGATGGTCAGTAAATACCTCAAGATGAAATTTTGTAATAGGGAGGGAAAAAGAAATTAGATATGATCTAGATATTTGAAATGGCTGTGCTTTGTTCTTACTCTCAAAAACCATCATAAAATAATAAAGTTAAAATAGATTACAACTAGAATAATGAAATTCACAAGGCTGGCCTTTAACCAGTAGCATGAAACCAGGTTTATCTTCTTGGGCATTTTGTTATGCCATATGACTGTTTCTTCACTTCTGTTGGATACTTCAAGGTTCCATTCTAATAGCTTTTATGTGTACAAATCTCAGTGATATTTGAATGAATAAATTAAAATATTATCAGGTTACAGTTTCACTCTTTCCTCTAGGTGCGTGTTCAGAATTTTTCCATGTTTCAAGAGTATATGAAAAGCTAAAATGTGATTTCTCCAAGAATTCTTCCAGCTAGGAGTGACCACACGGTACAGTTACAACCATGGCAAAGAAACTGAACTTATTACCAGTGTTCCCAGAAAGGCAGCTATTTTGCAGGTAAAGTGGGTAGGTGCAGCTAGAATCTTCTCAGTTTTCTTTCAGCCTGAATTCAAGTGTGAACCCTGAAATTAAAGTAGTCTTCTTGTCGCCAGGGTCAAAAATGAGGATTCTTTAAATGGAAAAGGATGATAAAAAAGATGACTGATGTTAGAAGACGTTCTTGAATGACTTCACCACTCCCTATTTCCTTACTTCTTTATTCTTACTGAGTATTTCTGTTACTTAGAGTCAAAAGTATTACTAGCTGGTACAGGGAGCAAGCAAAAAGAAGCACAAGTTTGCCATGCCTTAATTAATAAATAGCTTGCATTTTACATTAAAGAATATGTTGAGTTAAAGATTTTAAACAAGAGAATAATCTGTTCAGACTTGCATTTTATAATAGTGACAATGGAAATGTTGTAAAGTGTGAACATTTGAAAATGGTACTACTTCCCTGAGTCAGAACGACCTAAACTCAAAGAAAAGAATTGTAGATTAAGCAAGAGATTAAAATTGGAAATAAAAAGATGAGACCCTCCTCACTCCTCCCCCCCAAAATATTAAAGACCTTGTATCTATTGGGCTTGATAATAATAGGGAAAAGGATAGTAGGCCTTTTCTACATTTGGTGAGAGCAGATTGGATAATACAACTGGACCAGTTGTTTGGAGGGTAATAAATTCCCTTTGGGAATTTTCAGGTGGAGATTCTCAAGAGATGACAAAATAGTGCATAGCTTTATGACTCGAGAGGTACCTGCTCTGGAGAGATAAATTGGGGCTCCATCAGCAGAGGTCAAGGCCTTTGGCTTTAGGGTGGATAGGACAAGGAAATAGAATTTGAAGAACAAGAAAATTGTATCATAGATGATTATAGCAAACACCAGTATTTCAAAGAATAAAATGACAAAATACCATTGAAGGACAAAGGACAGACCAAAGGGAGCAGAGGAAAACCAGAAGGGAAAGGGATTACACACACCAAGGGAAGAGAATTTACAGAAAGAGACCATGGTCAACAGGTCAAATTCTGCTGTTAAGTAAGTGTTAAATGTTAAGTGAGATAAGAATGGAGAGTTGGATTTAGCAACCAAAAGATTACAGGTGACCTTGGTGGCAGCGGTTTCAGTGGAGTGTTGGGAGGCAGAAAGCAGACTTTACTGGGTTAAAGAGTTAAAGTGAGCAAAACGTGACAATGAAAATAGGTCATTCTCTTAGGGGATTTGACTGAAAAGAGGCAGAAAGAGGGAGTGACCAGAGGAGGGTACAAAATTTTCAGAGAATTCCAATGTATAGGTTGTAGGTTAAAAGCTATTATAGAAGTAGAAATTAAAAATAACAAAGATAGTGGATAATTGATGGAGTGAAGCTCCCAAAAAAGCAGAAGGGGTTAGGCTCTGGCATTGCTGGAGAGATTAACTCTGGGAATGAGACATATATTTTTGATTGTGATATCAGGGAACTGGCTAGAGAGACTTAGAACTGATTTGAAGGGCTTTAGTTGGCACTCAAATACTCATGAATTAATTACGTTTATGGAAGGAAAGCTTCTACTCATTTTAAAACTAAACTGACTGGCAAAGTCTCATGTAATATGAGCATTTGTAGCGCTAATCCTAACTCTGACTCCTTTGCTGGAATTTCTTTGGTGTTTTCCATTCCTACTCGCAACAGTGGAGATATCTAGTCTCTTCATATCATTGCCAGCAGTTGGTGTTGTTATTATTTTTTCTTTTATCCATTCTTATAAATGGGTAGTAATACCTCTCTGTTATTCTAACTTACATTTGCCTAACAAATGATTCTATTGAGTATCTTTTGCTGTACTTGTTGGCATTAGTTAAGTATCTGTTAAGGTCTTTTGCCAAGTCTCTTATTTTTTAACTATGAAGAATACTTTGTGTGTTTTAGATATAAGATCTTTGTCAGATATGTGGCTTGCAAGCACTTCTCATCTGCAACTTCTGTTTTCATCCTCTTAGCAGGATCTTGCATAGTAAAAAAGTTTTAAAGAAATATTACTTATCAGGCCCTCCTTTATGGATTGTGCTTTTAAAGTCTAAACTAATGTTTCTTTGATTACTATTTGATCTCTAACATTTTCTCCTCCTTTCTGAAAGTTTTATTAGTTTATAATAAATATTATGTCTATGACCCATTTCAAGTTTATTTTTGTTAGATATATGGTTTAGGTCAAGGATCGTTTACATTTTTTCTGCCTACAGACGCTCTATTATTTCTGCTGTATCATGGCTCGAGCTGTGTCTCACATGTTTTTGTCACACTGGATTTTCATTTTTATTCTTTTGTGCAATTTATTTTACTGTTTTGGATGTCATACATTGCATTGTTTAATTTCCTAATGTCTAGAATCTCTTTAGGCATCTTTCTGTTCCTGATGTTTAATTCTGTAAGCTCAAAGATCATAATCCATATAGTATTTTTATGTTTCTGGAAGTATAGGGTTATATTAGTGGATATCAACTGCACACTTCAAAAATGTGTATTCAGACCTTTTATATTCTTGCTGATTTTCTCTCAGATAGTTTTATTAATTGCTAGTTTTTCAACAATAATTTTGGGTCTATTTCATCTTTCAATTTTCTTGATTTTTACCTTATATGTGTTTGAGACTCTAGTGCTTGAATAAAAAAATACTTGGAATTGTTGTTTCCCTAGTGAACAGTTCCTATGCTCATTATTTAATGTTATTCTTTTCTTTCTAATAGTTCTTGGGTCTGAAGATTATATTAATTGATATTTATAAAGGCACTCCTACTTGCTTTTACTTTTAATTATATCATTATGTTTGAAGTAAATTTCTTATACACAGGATATTGTTATATTATGTTTATACTCTGCTGTGCAAACTATGTTTTTTTAAGTAATATATTTGGACTTTACACATTTAAGGTAATTATAAATATGCCAAATCTTACCTTCTTGTGGATTGCTGATTTTGATTGATATATAACATTTTCAGTACATTGTTTGTCTAGTCTTCTAAGTGGTTGTTCTAGGTAGAGAGGTACAGATTTCAAAATTATCACAGGCTACTGATAGTAACATTTCAAATTCTCAGTATGATAGACCAACACTTCATTTCCATTTTTTATCTTGTTCACTGTTTTGTTTTTTTGTTTTCAACAATTTGTTTACTTTTATTGGAAAGACAGATTTACAGAGAGAAGGAGAAACAAAGAGAAAGATCTTCCATCTTCTGGCTTACTTCCCAAGTGGCTGCAATGGCTGGAGTTGAGCCGATGGCAAGCCAGGAGCCAGGAGCTTCTTTCAGGTCTCCCACGTAAGTGCAGTCCCAAGGCTTTGGGCTATCCTCTGCTTTCCCAGGCAAAAAACAGCAAGCTGCCTGGGAAGTGGAAAGTGGAGCAGCCAGGACACAAACCAGTGCCTATATAGGAACCCTGAACATGCAAGGCAAAGGATTTAGCCAACATTGGGCCAGTCCGATATTTTTCACTTTTTAAATATGTCTCAAGTACCTTACTACACTGGGCACCACCTCACATGTTAAATTTTTTGTTTCAACTATGTTTTAAGAAACTTTGGAGCAGCAGAACAGTCAACCCACCATTTTAACATTATTATTTTGATGTTATATACATCTTTCTGAATTTCTGAGCCTTCTTATTATTAATCTTTTCTTTCAGAACTTCCATTAGCCATACCATAAAAAAAAGTCTTCTAAAAACAAATTATCATGGTTTGCCTTCATCCTTATTCTTTTTCATTTCTAAAATATAATCTTTGTCAGATAGAGCATGTTGGCAGTTCTTTTCTTTTATTCTGTGACTGGTTGTAACCCTTCCTCCACTTGGATTATATAGCTACAAATGACAGCTAGCTCAATGTCCTTTGAACTAGCATATCTCTAAAATACTTAAATTTTCCATTGACTAGTGTTGTGATATTTTTCTGTATCTTCAGGTTTCAGAAACATAATATTGGCATGAGTTTTAGTGTGCTTATCACATTTGGGATTTTCTCAATCTGTTACATATGTAGGACTATGTCTTTCATCAAAGACAGGGAAACTTATACCAATTTATTTCTATGGACACTTTAAAAAATATTTTTCAATACTTTAAAATTTTTTTTCTCATATCTCTTTCTGTGAAATTCAAATGATACAAATGTAGCTATTTTATGGTCCCATAGTCCTATAAAACTCTATTAATCTATTTATTAGGGTAGCTGTTATTTTTAATTCTTATTACTGTATTTTTTATTTCTTTGATTTCCACAGATTTCTTCTTTACAATTTCTATAAAAGAAAACTGCATGGGCCCAGTGTGATAGCCTAGTGGCTAAAGTCCTCACCTTGCACACCCCAGGATCGCATATGGGCACTGCTTCTAATACCGGCAGCCCCACTTTCCATCCAGCTCCCTGATTGGGGCCTGAGAAAGTAGTCAAGAATGGGTCAAAGCCTTGGGACCCTGCATTCGTGTGGAAGACACTGAGGAGGCTCCAGTTTCCTGGCTTCAGATTAGCTCCTGGCTCCAGCTGTTGCAACTGCTTGGGTAGTGAACCATCAGACAGAAGATCATCCTCTCTGTCTCTCATCCTCTCTGTATATCTGACTTTCTAATAAAAATAAATAAATCTTTAAATAAAACAAAACAAACAAACAAAACCCTGCATGATGGACAAATGCCAATCCCTGAAGTATGTATCTAATAAAAAAGAATCACACAAATCAGGGCTTGTCAAAATGTTCTTCCTAAAAAGCTGTATCACTTGACAACTTGTTAAATATGTAAATTCTCCAACTCCCTTCCTGATCTATTAAAACAGAAATAGATTGTTGGACAATGTACCCAAGACTGTTTTGTAATAGACTCTCAAATCATTCTGATGTCTTCTAAAGATTCAGACTGTGTTACACGTTGATCTACTTTGGTAGCACACTATCTATTTTAACTCAGTAGGTCCATTCAGTTCACTTACACTACTACACCCACGTTAGATTACGATATCCTAACATGCTCACAAGAAAGAGCTTTACACTGTGGAGTTCATGTCCTCTGCCATCTTCAGAGTAAAAGAAATCTTTTCCTGGAATTCCTTACACTCCTTTCTCTACTAATATAACCAAGTTCATACGTCAGCACTCTCCTAGGGCCAACCTTGATTGTTCCTGCTAACCTTATTCTGGTCACCATAATCTATAGTTGAACAACCCTCACTACACGCCTTATTGTGTGTGTGCAACAGCATGTAAGTGCCCTTTGGAAAAATCAGGAGGCCTTCAGACCAGAGCCCTTGGATTTGCCCCTTTAAGGCTTCTTTCAGCCCATGATCAGAACCTTGTGCCTCTCTCTACTTTCAGTTCAAGTCGAGGGAGTGGCAAATCACCCTGGTAACACCACTGGTAGCTAGAATATGCTCAGCTTGGGAGACATCTCCAAATTATTATCTAACCCTTCCTTAGAGTAGCTAGTACAGTCTTAAGAACCTTCAAATGGCTCTGATCAGATACCTGGAGATAATATCAGTGACCTTGGGAAGCAGCCAAGAGAAAAAGCACCTCTCTGCTGCTTCAACTCTATGGGTAATTAGTGACAACATCTCTGTGACCTATTATGGCCACCCAAGGTTTTCCCACATTATCTGGTCCAAGCACAAATGTAGCTTGATTGTTGTCAACCATGATTCTAAAAACACTTCATATACATGTTCCCTAAACTTATCAGGGACCACCCATTTTAGGACCAGGGCATCTATTTTGTGTATAGAACACTGTATCATCCCTAGACACACTCCAGCTGGCAACAGCTCTCACCCTGTGTGTCCTCTCCTTATTTTGACAGACTACCACCCCTGAACCATCAGAGGTGACAGCTTTGTAGATAATAAAAAGCAAGAGGCACCAGGGAAGGTGGGGTTATGTAATCCACCCAAACACCAACAGGTTATAGGCCTCCTGCACTCCAGAAACTAAAGAGAATAAAGTGGGGGGGTGGGGAGCATTGAATTTGTATTGTCCTGAGCTTTTTCTACTCTTCTTGCAGTGCCAAGCTCCTAAGCTAACATTGGTTATTGAGTCTCTTAGTAACCTAGGAATATTCTGCTATGAAATTTCTATACAATCACAAGGTCTTAAAAATATATTGTATATTCTATAATTTGGGGCTAGATGATAAAAGCAGAAATCCTCTCAGGATTTATCCTTATTTGTTATGAATGCTTTGACCTGGTATATGTAGTTTTATAAAATCAGTTCTTACCTTCAGGCACATGAATACATTCTTTTAGTATACTTGCAATGACAGAGCATTTGATAACTTCTATTTTCTGGCCAAAAACTGTGCATACACTTAAAATAATCTTTAAAAAATACGAATTTTGTTATAGAAACAATTGTTTGTGTATATAATTCTAAATAATAGGAGAATGATGCTTTTTGCTTTTTCCTGAAGGGTGTGGAATTATTAGTCTGAAATTCTTTAAGGAGTTCTCAGAAGCCTTTGAGACAACGAAATTTCTCCAGACTTTCCTGTTCCTTACATGTCAATAATACTTTGCTTTTATGCTGCACACCCCTAAGCACAACCACTTTTCACCCGTAAAAAATAAAAATGGTATTCTTGGTTTGAAACTTATTTTCTCAGTTCTTTTACTCATTTTAAAAATCATCATTAAACTTACAGCTCTTCACTAAATATGGAGGGTCTCCATGGTGCCGTTTAAGAAGTTAATACACACCAGTTATCATCAGGGTTAGATTCTCTCTTTTCTCTACTCTCTACTATCCCTGAGGCATTAGTTCACAGAAAATAAACAAAATTTTTAAAAATCCAGTTTTTATTTTTTTAATATTAAGACTATATTTTCTGGTGTAAAGTATCTTTATTTTTAAGATTAATTTATCTTTTTTTTCATAAGCTAAGTCATATGAAAAGCTGATTCTACTTTCCTAAGAAATCTCCATACCATTTTCCACAGTGGCTGCACTAATTTACAAGTACATACTCACCAACCATTGCAGCTAAGTGCTCTCCTTTCTCAATATCCTTGCTAGCATTTGCTACTCTCTTTCGGATTTTAGCCATTCTGACAGGGGTGAGATGATATCTCAATGTGCATTTCCTTAATGACTAGTGATGTTCAGCATTGTTTCATATATTTGTTGGCCATTTGTAATTCTTTCGAGAACCATTTATTGAGATCCTTTCCCCATTATTCATTGGATCGTCTGGGTTTTTTTCTTATTGAGTTTTTTTTTTTTAAGTAGCTTATAGATTTTGAACCAAGCCTTTGTTGCATAGGTGGCTTACAATTTTTTCCCCATTCTACTAGATGCTCCTTCACTCTATTGACTATTTACTGTGCAGAAGCCTCTGAGTTTGTTCTCATTTGTCCAGGTTTGTGATGTTTCCTGTGCTTTGGAGGTCTTGTTCAAGAAGTCATCTGGCACACCAGTGTCCTGGAGTGTTTCCTCTAGACTTTTCTCAAGGAACAATAGAGTCCCAGCCCCTGCTTATGGCCTGGGAAAGCAGTGGAGGACGGATCGAGCCCTTTGGCCCCTGCACTCATGTGTGAGACCTTGAAGAAGCTCCTGTCTCCCAGCTCTGACTGTTGTGGTCACTGGCAGAGTGAACCAGCAGATGAAAGAGTCTCTCTGTCTCTCTCTGTCTCTCTTTGTCTCTCTCTTCATCTTTATTCCTTCTGTCTCTGTAACTCAGACTTTCTGAGTAAAATTAATAAATCTTAAAAAAAAAAGGACCCACTTTCTGTTTGCTGTTGTCAAGAAATTTACCTGGCCTTTGGCGCTTGATAATCTGATTTGTATGTGTCATTGTGGATCTCTTTTATTTAATTTATTTGGAATTCACTGAAATTCTTGCATGTGCAGATTTATGCTTAGCTCCACAACTGCCACAGCTAAGCATCTAAAGCCAGAAGCCTCTTCCAGATCTCTCATCGCAGGTTCAGGGTCCATCCTCCTCTGCTTCCACAGGCCATAAGCAGGGAGCTGAACTGGAAGAAGGGCAGCCAGGACACGAACTGGCACTCATATGGGATGCTGCACTTAGAAGCAGAGGATTAGTCAGTTGAACCATTGTGCCAACCCTGTGTAGTCTCTTTATCAATGTAAATTTAAGCAACTAATATTTTCTCCTGACATTTCTGATTATTGTTGAGCTCCTCTAAAGAACTATTAATTTAGTTACTGTGTTTTAGCGCTAGAAAGTCAAATTATTTTCTGTGATTTTTATTTCTATTTGATAAGATTATGTCATTTTACTATTTCCTTGTTTTGCATTATTTTCTCTAATTTAAAAAAATTCATGGATTTTTATTGGAAAGGCAGATTTACGGAGAGAAAGAGAGACAGAAAAAAGGTCTTACATCCATTGGTTACACCCAAAGCTGGCTGCAATGACCAGAGCTGAGCTGATTTGAAGCCAGGATCTGGGAACCTCTTCTGGGTCTCCCATGCAGGTGTAGGGTCCCATGGTTTTGGGCCATCCTTGACTGTTTTCCCCAGGCCACAAACAGGAAGTTGGATGGGATCCTGGCATGTGCAAGGTGAGGATTTAGCCACTGGGATACCACACTGGGCTCTATTTTCTCTAATTTTAAAATATATTTATAATAATTTCTTGAAGTATTTTTCCATTAAGTATGATATCCGAGCCCTTTCAGTGGCAGCTTTTGTTGCCTATTTTTTCTTTAAAGTATGTGGGTTTGCTGCTTTTAAATATACATGAACATACTGTTTCTTGCATGTCTCAAATATTTTATTTTTTAATCGGGCCTTTTAGATAATATATCTATGAATACAGATCCACTTCTACTCTGGGTTTGCTGTTGCTCTTTTCTTACTTTTCAATGACTTGGATAAACTATTCAATAAAATGTATAATGTGCAGCCTCTTAGACTCTTTTCAAAGGCTGCAAAATTGGATGTGTACATAGCCACTCTTGAATGAAAGTGGCATTAAAAAATGATCTCTTTGCTTGTCCTTCTCCCTGATCTCCTGGTTAGGCTTCTAGGCTTTCTGCCTACTTTTATCACCCTAATCGATTAATCTCCCTTGACTGCTGGTTGATTTCTTGACATTGTACTAAAAATAGGGCTCAAATTGCCCTTTTGGTCAGCTATACCTGAGTTCCTTGATGGAGGTAGCATTTGAGGTTCATCTTTGTACTTAGTTCTGGTCCCAAGAGTACTTGTTTTAGCTGACTTTTCCACCAAGCTTTCACTGTTCAACTTTCAGCCTGAGGTTCAGTTGGTAACTACCACTAAGCTATAAAACTCCTAATTGCTAACTCTATATGAGTCGGCACACTTTGAACTTGCAATTTCCAAATCTTCGATCCAAATAAAGTCAGTTCCTTTGGAGATAACCAAGAAACTTTGCATTCTTTATTTTTTAGCATAAATTCCTTTTATTTTTAATGATGTTTATGTAGTTGGGAGTGATACATGCCCATGTGGCCCATTAAGTAGGGTGGGGAGGGTCAAGAAATGGGGAAAAGTGGATGAGACAACTGCCTGCAATCTTCTTTTTTCTTCCTGTATCTGGGAAAAGTAGAGAGATAAGGGAAGAGGGCCATTCCTGTATACAACCACATGGAATGGGGGACAGCCACCCAATGGCATCCCAGGCTCCCTGATGTGGAGAATGTTCCAAGGATATTGCTTAAGTCATTTCAATAGTTCTGAGATGCTGTTGGTTTCATTGCTCCAAGGTTGAGGAAATCCTTCCAAGGTTCATTAACTGACATAGTCCATCCTAGAGTCTTGATTTGCCCAGATACTGACTGTCAAAGTTTGAATGGAAGAGCTGTTCAATTTGTTCTGCCTTCCATGGTACCAGATGTCCTCTGTAGGCCTCAGTGAACTGAACTTCATGTCCCCCGTAAGCATCTGGAAATTCCATCAACTGAACAGGCCCCAGCAACCATGGAGACCCAGTTCTGACACAAGTAATCCACAGTCAAACCACAGATCCTATGATTTTCCCTGTGATTGGAGTTCTGAATCCAGTGATCTATTTTTGTTTTTGTTTTTGTTTTTGAGGTGGAGGAGTTCCTCAAATAAACCTCACTAGAAGTGACCCCAATATGATTCCTATATTTGCCAGCCTGTAAGGAGTCCGGCTCAGTTTGTCTCCCACATTAGCCTACACATACACACACACACACACACATTGCTGGTCACCTGGTGAGTCTATCCCCAGCCCCATCTCATAAGCAATCCGATGAATACTGCAGCCCAGCCTAACCCTGCCACCACACATTCAGGCTTCTTGCATACCAGTGTGGGAACTGCAGCCTAGTCAGAGGGACCCTCGCCCCCGGCCAATAACCTCCACCAGGCCTACACCCAGCCCTGGTTCCTGTGCATGCCAGTATTTGTGAGCAGACTGGTCCAGTCTGTCTTCCATCCCATTAAGCTCTTATACACATCAATGGGTGTTGGACCCTAGCTCAGTACAACCTACCCTACTATCCAGCCCAAATTCATACTGGTGGGTGCTGCCACCTGTTTAGCCAGGGCTGCCCCATGGCCTGTGTCCCATGCTTACAGATAGGAGCTGCAGCCCAGCAGAGGGGTGCCCAGTTTCCCTACTAGGCTCTCTCTCAGCCCTGGATCTTGCATTTTCAATGTGGTTCTATAGCCCGAGCACCTGCTGGCTGATTTTGTGGCAAAGCCCAGCCAGCCTTCACTTACTCTGGCTCATGCATGACCCAGTGGATACAGTCACTTAGCCAAGCCTGGCTCTCAATCTAAGCCAGCTCACATGCATTGCAACAGGTGTTGTAGCCCTACCCAACCTGGTCTGCCTCCAGTCCCAGCTTTCATACTCAGCAGGAGGAGCAGTGGCCCAGCAGGGAAGCCCCCACATATCCACTACTGGGCTTGTCCCCCAGAAACATGTTTTTATGAAATATCTCTGCAAAAGGAAACATTTTTGATGTTTTGATGAAAATACCAGGGATCCTACTCTTCCAAGAAGAAACTGGTATTTTATGAGTAGGGTTTGGGAAATAGACAATAGCCACTAGATTTCTCAAACTGTTCTTATTTTTGAACTTCTGCGTGAGTGAGCTCAACTGGAGTTGATTAGGGCCCTGATGTCTTAGCTTGCACAGTATGAGTAGAATGCCTACTCAATTAGAGTCAATAGAGGAAAGAAGCTCCAGATTTCTCAACCACTCTCTCCTACCAAAAAGAGCTTCTATTACATGAATCTGAGAATGATAGTATTAGCGTCTTGCCTCTTCCTTCCACAGCAGAAATCAAAGCTTTAAGCTAGAATCTGATACAGAACACTATGAGTTTGTCAACAACTACTAGTAGCAGAAATTCTTTCACTAGTGGGTAGGTGGTAGGAGGGGCTAAGTGGGTCACATGTCACAAAGGCTCTCCGGAATACATGTTTTTCTGTTTTATTTATGTCTTTAGGACAATTTCAGAGACTGTACATGGTGATGCATACACAGGTGCACACACATAATACTCACCAGTTATGCTTGTAGAAGTAAGAAGAACATTCATGAAGCTTCTCACATGGGCATTGCAGAAAAGCCACCTTAGCCTTGATTGATTGTCTTGTTTCATAAGAATTCCTGACTTAAAAAATAATGAGAGGGCCCGGCAGCGTGGCCTAGCAGCTAAAGTCCTCGCCTTGAAAGCCCCGGGATCCCATATGGGCGCCGGTTCTAATCCCGGCAACTCCACTTCCCATCCAGCTCCCTGCTTGAGGCCTGGGAAAGCAGTTGAGGACGGCCCAAGGCTTTGGGACCCTGCACCCACGTGTGGGAGACCCGGAAGAGGTTCCTGGTTCCTGGCATCGGATTGGCGCACCGGCCGTTGCAGCTCACTTGGGGAGTGAATCATCGGATGGAAGATCTTCCTCTCTGTCTCTCCTCCTTTCTGTATATCCGGCTGTCCAATAACAATAAAATCTTTAAAAAAAAATAATGAGAAACATTTACTCTTTCCTTTGGAATTCAGGCAACTAAATATTCAGAAATATGATTGCCTATTCATTTCTGGCATAAAAACAAAAGATCTCTCGTGCTTCACAACGGAATAATACAAATAAGCCCTGTTAAGCCACCACAAGTGAGTAAGTACATAAAGAAGCACAAAAATGGTCAAGTCTTTAATGAGATGCCAATTTTCATTCTGTGTGCATTTTCTAGAGGAATAGTAGCAAAGAGATAAGTCGTACCTTGTCTCACAACCCAGGGAAACTCAAGCAGAAGCTTGTGGGTATCAGTTCCCCAGTTTTGTTCTAAAAGTAGTGACGACTGTCAGGCAGAATTGCAAAGACACTTTAAACGTTCAACATGAAATATTTTGCATTTTCTGGTCAGGTGGCTAACCCCCACATTTGTAGTCAGAGGTTTCTTCTTACCAAGATTTCTCAGGAAACAGTAAATCCGTGGGTGAAGAATTAAATCCCAATGCTGACATGTTTTCTCTAAGATGGAGGCTAATGGACCTATCAGTGAAGTAAGACGTCCAGGGCAATCTCTGTTGTTCAGGGAGAAGGACAGATAAGAGAATAAACAAACAAAATAGACCTCTAGTAAGACAAATTCAGACGATACTTCTTTATAAGAAAAGCCACAAAAATTTATGTTATTTAGCATGGTGATCACTTTGAGTTTCCATCAGAATTCCGTGGGGACTAATATTTTAGAAAGGGGCTGGAAGATAGTAGAGGAAGACATAGACAATGCCTCTCATGTGGCTTCGTACAGGCAAGGGAGTCATGGTTTTGAAATGCATCTGTGGGTGCAGTGGATTAGGCCAAGGATGACAACACTCAGAAGTGAAACATGAGCTGGGACAGCTGGGTGGCAATGAGTGGACTGATTTTTAACAACTGCACAGAATGCTTTGGACAAAGGCAGATTTCAAAAGAAGCTTTCTGCATAAATCATTGCAGAAGATCTTGCACTTCTCTAAGGTAGTCAGAATTCAGTCACAGAAACAGAAACCACACTGGCTACTTTATTCAAGATGATGTTAAGAGATTGGTTAAGCAATTGCAGGTTAAATAATGGAAGTATTGGAGCACTGGCAATGCAAAATGGGAACACTGACTCAACACAGAGATAGTAACTGCAGGAAACAGCTGCCATTGCTATGTCTGCCCCTCCTGCAAGGGAGATTGGTTGGGATTATCGAAATCTAGAAGCCTAAAGCAAGACCTCTGGGAAACTGCCCAGAGCTGTGAGGGGCTAACATGTCTTGTATTGTGCCAGCATGTTTGAATCAATGAAGCTAATTATGAAAATAGAAGAATCTGAAAACTCGAACAAACTATTCTTGAATTAGGGAGAAGAGCCCTTCATAGGGTGGCACTGGTGTGAAGAGCAAGCAGATGGATAGAGCAAGTTCCTGCTAACCTCCCTGTCTTAGCTTTCCTTCAAGGCCCACATCTGACCATCGACCACATTTAACAGCAAGCCAATTAGTGACAAAGAAGTAGAATTTGCAGGGTATCAACTCCAGCAAAACAAAGATCACTAGAAATAGGTGAGTTGAAACTGAGAGAAAACTGTTTAATTACTGAGACATTCCCATTAATGGGCCTGTAGAAATAGAAATAAAAATGGTGAGGTTTTTTTGTTGGGTTTTTTTTGTGTGTGGGGGGGGAGGCGGCAAACATTGTTTTGAATTGGCAACAATTGTTGGAATCAGGTTCCGGGAAGTGTTCATGGTCAGATAACCCTCAAGATATCTAGATATTAACATTTCCAGGATAACTTAATATCCCTGGACCCAACAGCCTCACTTGAAAAAGACATAGAAGACTCCTAAATGTGGTATAGTTAACATGATATGATTAAGAGTCATCATTCCCTGTCAGTGGAATTTTATGATTGCTTAGCTAGAAAAGCACATAATCAAATGAAATGCATGATGGGCTATTTTTCCCCCAGAACATAACTTTTCTTACAATGTCTGGTTCCCTGTAGACTGACTAGATGAAATGTAAGAGGGCTTGTGAAGTTGAGGCTTATAGTGAACCCTCACATGTATAAATCCCAATGCGTACAACTGAATGCTTACACCAAACTACACACAGTCCAAAGAAGTTTAGTCTATATTAGGATGTGCTGATGACAGTACTGGTGGTTTATAAGGATATTGTAGATAATGCCAAGATGACCATTCAACAGCACCAATCCAGCCTCAGGAGGACCCTCAAAAGGCTGCCTAGGCTTTCTTGGTTTTTCGTCTGCCTTCTGGTTCTATTGCCTCACCTGTTTGGGGGGACTTGGGCTGATCTCTGTGCAGTTTAATTATCCTCTGACAACCTACAACTTTCCCTTCACTAATTTGTTATCTTTGTCTCTCTAGTTCTCACAGTTTCACAACCTGGGCCTCAACTACTTCTTTGTACTCTCCATTAGTCCCCTATTTTGCAGATAATGGCCCTGTCAAATTTGGGGGCTAAAAATGCACTTTTCTCCACCTCCTCCCCATTCTAAATTAACTTCACACAGTTTCCACCTCCTATCAGTCTCTGGAGTTACTTCCTCAGTGGTGTCATCAGCATCTCCCTATTGATCTCCTGTTTACTAGTCTCCAGTTTCCTCTCTTGTGTGTCTTATCATCATGCAAGTTTTCTTTCCCAACTTGTCTCTTGCAGACATTAATCAGATAACTCGGGCCAAACTGCTTCTTTCCTTTCCTTCCTCATGCTGTCACCATCTTTTTCTTATCTTGTGTCCAAGGCCTTGAGATCTGAACACTTGGTCAGAACTGACCTCTGCTGGCTCAATTTCAACATCTTGATCTCTATCCATTAGCCATGAGAACACTTATTGCAGCTGGAGATGTGGTCCTTCCTCATTCACAGGTTTAAGGAAATAAACCAAATTCCATTAAGACTGAAATTATTCTACTTACACAAAATAGCTAAATAAATGAGGAGTGAAGGTATATCTAAAGGATTTGTGTTTAGAGCACATTCTCACTGAAGATAATGATTTAAAAGAACTGGGCATTGCTGAGGCCAACATAAAAGCTCAACTGGAAATCTTTCGCCTCCAACAGCAGTATCCAATATGGGCACCGATTCAAGTCCCAGATGCTCCACTTCCAATCCAGCTCCTTGCTTGTGGCCTGGGAAAGCAGTTGAGGACGGCCCAAAGCTTTGGGACCCTGCACCCGCGTGGGAGACCTGGAAGAAGCTCCTGTCTCCTGGGTTTGGATCAGTTAAGCTCTGGCTGTTGTGGCTCCTTGGGGAGTGACCCAGCAGATGAAAGATCTGTCTGTTTGTCTCTCTTTCTTTCTGTTAAGCTGCCTTTCTGATAAAAAGAAAGAAATCTTAAAAGGGGGGAGGGCATTGCTTCATTGCTTTGGCTTCATGGACTTGTTCTAAAGAGATACCTGCTGCTTTCAGGTTCCAAGGACAATTTCATTTGAGAAAGATTTCCATCAGGGATAGTACAATCTAGGTCTTCGGTATAGTCGATGAGAATATGTAATGATATTTACTATTTTTATAAACTTATTTCTCAGATAGAGGAGGGATCCTGAAGCACTGAGCAAGGGCTAGGAAGCAGTGAGTAAGTAGGCTGAAGAGACTAACACCTAGGGAGACTGCACATGCACAGGCAATAACAGTGACTGCATGGTTTTGAAAGGTTTAATAGAAAAAATACATGCACTAGGCAAAAGTATTATGATCCCATAGGATGGAGATCAAAATAGGAAGGTTGGGGATGGCCAGAAAAGGTGCCACCTGTGGAGACACTCCAAAATTCTAAAGGCTAACTGTAGACCTGAATCTCTGCAGATGCAAAGGACACTGGGAGCATGAGGAGTCAGTGCTGCCAACTGCAACAATCTGGGTCATTACCAAAGAAGCAAAGAAAATGTGGAAATTTGGGAGAAGTTCTACTGGACGTGAGTAGGCCTGACACTCACTCAGTAACGATTCGTTGTAAGAAACAACTCTTCATTTGGTTAAGGTTCCAATTTCCTCTATACAAGTGGAGAAAATGATAAGTGATATGAACTGAATTTGCAGCATTATGCTCTATAAGTCATGGAAAGGCCATATGACATAATGCCAGATTACCCTTCTGAAAAACAGCTGCAATGCCAGACCATTTTTATAGCATGTGCAGTAAGTGCCATGACACTGACCAAAGTATTCAAGCGTTAAAAGGACTACATTTCCTTCCTCCCTTTCTTTTTCCAACCTAGTATGGCCTTGTTTTCCCATTTTGTTCTCACCCAGAATGGGAGCTTTGCCTCCATCCTTCTTGCAATCTTCTACCTAACAGAAAACTTAGTACAGAAAACTTAATATAGACAACTCCAGACTATTACCAAAAATAAACCTCCAGGAGAGTTACTAACTCATGTCGCACATTCCCAAATATTTGCATTAACCATGTATTATAAATAAGTATATTGATCACCATTATTTTATTTTCATCTTCTTCAATTCTGTAGCTTGAATTTGGCATCTTATTTGTTTTGTTTGATTTGGTTACTGTCCTTCCATTCTTTTCTCCAGAAAGCTTACATACTGGTGTGCTTAAAACTCTGAAATTTAGGAGATACCTTTTTTGTTTCTTGGTTATTGGTTATTCTTAGATAACCAAAAGCAAACAAACAAACAAAACAGGTAAGTAGCAGCTTGGCTAGCTTATCTGTTTCCTTGAAGAATGAAGATATTACTTCATAATTTTCCAGCTTCAAATAATGCTGATGAGAATTATGATGTTAGTATGATTTGTTTCATTTTTGGGAAAACTGCTATCTGCAAGATTAGATATAAAAATTGTTTCTAGTATATGCATATGTGCCTTTTCCATGGAAGTCAATATGGTCTTTTCTTCCTTGTGCTTTTATATTAGTGTTCTCATTTGTTAATCTAGTTATCAACAGTAAACATCCATTCCTCCAACTTATCTGAAAAAAGATAACATTGTGAAATTAAATGTTTTGCCACACTTGCCTCTGCCTAGGCCCTATCTTTTTTTTTTTTTTCTGTTTTAGTGGCCATTGGTTCCTTTCCAGATATCATTTCACCGGATTTAGAAGCTATGTATTCTAAACGAGCTTTTATTGGGGAAGCAGGAGTACTTGTATTTGGCAGCTGATTATCCTTGGTACCCATACATAGGATAACAGTTGTCCTTTTCTCTCCCCTTATTTGGAGGTTTAAAACAAGTTTGGTCCTGAGGTCCCACTCAACTATCTGGAAAAAATAGTATCCCACTTCTCTGGGTATCTCATAGTCTACTACCTTCATGGGACTTCATTTCCCTTCCTGTCCTCTTCCTTGGCCTCTTAACCAAGTGTATATTTAGTGTATATCTAGACCAGTTTATATCTACACTGGCTAGTTTTTCTTGGAGGCCAAAAATTGTTCAAGGTCATGTTCCTTCAGTATATGCTATCTTACATACCTTAGGCAGTCCATTAGTTCCAGATTGTTGCATTGCAGTGTTACCAAACATTAAGCAGTCTAAAACAATGCAATCTACCATTCCACAGTTTCTAAAGAGAAGTAATCTGGGTACAGCCTAACTGGGATCTTTATAGGACTACATGGATACTTTGGAGAGATTTTGGAAAATGGAATAACAATACCAGTTTATTCTGCTACCAATGTCTGAAATCCATGCATATACAGACTCTTCAAAAAGTAAATGGAAAAGGCATATTATGAAGAAACAAAGCATAGACTTAAAATGTATTTTGCAACAGAAAAAAACTTATCATTTAATTCCAGTTTCCACAAAAGTTTTGAAGTGTCCTTGTGTAAACAAGGTGTCCATCAGGGCCTGGTTTTTCATCAGAGATCAACTGGAAATGGTTCTCTTTCCAAATCCAGCTTGCCTGTTGGCAGCATTCAGCTCCTCACAGTCAGCCAATCCAGCCCTCAGTTTCTTACTGCCTGGCTCCCTCTATGTGACAGCATGCACATGGCAAGTGACTTCATTAATGTCAGTAAAGGAAGCAGCCTCCTTCTGAGACAGGTTTCACCAATGCTGTACACAGTTGGCCCTCTGCACCTGCCAATTCCACCAATCATAGACCAAAACACTCAGAAAACAGATTGCATCCATAGTAAATACAAAAATTTTCTCCAGCATCATTATTACCTGAACAATAAAGTATAGCTTCTTTTACCTAATATTTATTTTGCCTTAGGTACTATCTGTAATCTGGAAATGAGTTAAACGTGTGTCCTGTTCATGTGCAAATATTATCACATTTTACGTAAGAGACTTGAGTATACACATATTTTGGTATTCATGCATTTCAGCATCTGAATCCCCTATGGATAACAACGAATAACTGTCACATGACTGTTATGTACAACCTGTTACCTTTATTAGATTCTAGGTAACTAGCAACAATTAACCGTTTCTGGCAACAATAAGGAAGATAGCACACAGAGGTATGAATGCTATGCCTGGGCATCACACAAGCTACCCTACACTGTGTCCTCCATGGTCATTGATCCTGAGAAAGAGGAAAACTACCTCATTTCCTGTGTTTCTCCAGCCTGGTCTCCCCCTGCCTTATCAATGCTTATAATCCGGCCACAGTAAACAAAAGGCTTTCACCTCTGTGACTTGATCACTACATCAGTTTACCATGTCCAAAACTTTATATATGCCCCTCTATCTTCTGAGATCATTTTCCTGTGCCTGGGAACTTTCACCGTTCTTTCACGTCACAGTAAACACTATCACCTTAAGAAAACCTTCCTTGATCTGTCTTGTCCAATAGAGAGGTTTCTTTCTGTATCTAAAAGACCTTTCATGTTTTGCTACAATTACCTCTGCATATTGTAGGAATATGACTGTGTTTTAAAAGATTTATTTATTTTTATTTGAAAGCCAGATTTTATGCAGAAAAAAGAAGAGATCAAAAGAAGGTCTTCTCATTGCTGGTTCACTCCCCCAGTGGTCACAATGGCGAGAGCTGAATTGATCCAAAGGTGGGTGTTGTAAGCTACTTCTGGATCTCCCATGAGAGTGCAGAGGCCCAAGCACTTGGGCCATCCTCTGCTGCTTTTCCAGGCCATCAACAGGGAGCTGGATCAGAAGGGGAGCAGCCAGGACACGAACTGACGTCCATAAGGGACAATGGCACCACAGGGTGGAGGGTTAGCATTCTTTGCCACTGTGCCACCCCCCCCCCCATACAGGAACATGTTTTTTTGATACGGCAACCTCTTTTATTAGACTAAATACCATGAGACAAAAGTGCAGTTGTATTTCTCTATCAACTGGGACATTTTTCTTGCAAATAATGGCTGCATATGAGCTGGCTTAGCAAAGGAAATACTCAAAAGACAAGGAGTATCCCAAAACATGAAAGTCAAGTGAGGCTCTATGGCAGAAAGGTCAGGTGACAGGGTAGTCACAGTAACCTTGGATGCAGGCATAAATTAGGAACCACAAGATTATACGCTACAGAAGAATCAGTGCTGTTTTTATCCATTTAAGATAAATCACTCTGTTTAAGATTCAATCTCAGGGAGAGTTCTATTGAACCAGCTTAGGGCACATATAAGGAAATCAAAGGCCATTCTCTCCAAGTCTGCTTCTTATGGATAACATGTGTTTTTCAAACAAAACTTGAATGCTGTTATCTACAAAACAGATAATGGAGGATGAATAGGCAAAAACAATGATGTCTACTGACTATACACAAAGGCACCCTCGGCATTCATAGATATGCCAGAAATATTTGTAGAATGAACGAACAAACTGGCATCTGAAGTAGACTGTAACTGAATCAAGTTAACTGTACACTAATTATAAAATAAATTCCAGAAATTGGTGTCAGAGTTCTCTAAATAAGAATCAGACTGTACATAGTACAAATCCAAAGTGAAGTACTATAATGTTTAGGGAGGGGACAACATTTAATAACTATGATTCTTTATAAAATTACTAACCTTCTCTATGTCTCACTGTCTTTGCTTTCCAAAAAGATATGATGATGATACCTTCCTCCTAACTAACTGTATAGACTGAGTTATATATAAGAAACCATGCATGGCATAGTAAAGACTATCATATGAGTCTCGCCTTCATACATCTTCAAAATGACCTTCATACATGTTCATATATCAACATGTCTCTCGTTCACGATAAGCAATCCCAGTATTTTAAAATATATACACCTGAGCAGTGATCAATCTATTAGATATTCTGCACTACAAGATGATAAACTCAGGTAAACCGCTCTGCCAAGAAAATTCTGTCTTAATGAGACTTATTTCTGTTTGTACTATATATGTTACAATATAAAAAAATTTATGTGAACAGATTATATAGAGGTAGTCTACTCACATCAATAACACTAGCACAGCAAAAATCTGTACCCATAAATGAAATATTGTAATGGTAGGCTTATCACTTAAAAGAGAAATATTGACAGCCACTACAGACAAATTTTAAAACAGCTTTTCCTTCTTTGTCTAAATGCTCAGAATACATTGGTTTCCTTGATGTGATAAGCCAAGGTTAGATTGCAGTAGAAACTATTGCTGGCAAAAAAAAAATCTATGATATTCACATTTTCTTTGGCAATATTCTACAAAAGGTAAATAACACTTCACTAGGAAGCCTTCTGGAACTCTGCAGGCATGAGAAATCCTAGTGTTTGTTTGTCAAGTACTGTCATGCCTTAGTGTCCATGCAAATTTTGTTTCAGAATCTGCAAATGCTCAAGTCCCAGGTATTAAAAGCCTTAGTGTTGGCATATTGACCACACATATCCTCCTCCATCCTTCATGTCCTCTGTAGAGAGCTTATAACACCTAATGTAACTTAGATGCTCTGTAAAGAGTTTTTTTAATGCTCTACTATTTCAACAATTGACCTAATCTCAATATTGCTATATTTTGATGTTTAGAAAGAACCAAAAGACAAGTCTACATACTCAACACAGACATGGCTGTTTTTCTAAGTATTTTCAGCCCACAGTTGATTGAATTCATAGACTTTAAACCCAAGGATATAAAGGGTTGATTGTACTTCAGGATGCAATTGCTTTCTATTCTTCGTGATTCACACCAAATTTAAAAGATGGGAAATCTGACGATTTAATAAGTAGCATTAAACATTATATTTACAGAAATTTTCAAAGAAGTAGCACTGCAATTGACGTTGTAGTGTTGGCCCTATGGGCTTTGGGTCCCCGAGTTCTGCTTTGCTCACATCCCTCCTCTTGTCTCATTGCCACTTGCATGGAACTACACAGGTAATTGCTTGTTATGCTGAAAAAAATTTAGTGCAGGGTCCAAATACTTTTTGGAATATATTCCAAATACTTTTTGGAATATATCTTTTCCATAAACTCTTATAAGATAGAAGGAGTTAAAATTTTCCACTGAAATAAACTTACACTTAAATTTCCTTTCTTTCAATAAAATTACTGAAGTACCCTAGGGTATACAGTCCTGTATATCCAAAAGATGCAAAGAGGAGTTGTCCAGAAGTCAGGCTTAAGTAAGGAAAGACAGTTGCTGATCTGGTTTGAAAGAGAGGTGACTTATCTGTAATGTGAGACACAGATGTAAATGTAGACACGAAAATTTAGAGACTGAATCTGGACCCAGACATAAGAGAATAAAACAGCGCCTGTAAATCAGCAGGATTGAAGGAACAAGGCGGGGTTGCGGGGGAAGACTCAAAAACGTATGGCATTGCACCTGAAAATTACCGTGGAGAACAAGAACGTCTAGTGAAACATTTTCAGATTCTTCACTGAGCTATCTCTCTTGTAAGATCTGCAGTAAAATCTCATTACTCACTAAGGTTTTTGTTTGACAGAATTCTTCAGGCAATCATTTTCAAGTTTTTGTTCACATTTTCAAAGTAAATGAACAATTATAAAACCCTCGAACAATTTTAGGTCCACATCAGATAATTTTCATTGCTTAAATCACTTCAAAATATGTAATTTATGAGACAATTGACATTTCAAATAGAACTATCACCTCATCCATGTATTGTATTTAATAATATATAAATATAATAGCAGTTTGATACTTACCAATATCCATCAAAATAAATTCATGGAGATCTTCAACAGCATAGAGGCTTGTGGGAAAAGACAATCTAGATGATATCTTGAGATGTTTTCAGAAAGACCTGTGGTAGGAAAGAACAGACAGACTTACATGCGAAGCTGCGGATACAGATTCAGTAAGAATTATTCATGTCTTCTTGGGGCAAGAACCAAAGAGGACAGTTACCACCTGAAGTGTAGGTATAGCCCCTCCCTTTTCTGTCTTACTTCTTTCCTATCTTTAATAATTTTCTTACAAGAATGAGAACATAATATATGTATGTGTATACACATATGTATATATATGTATATATGTGTGTATATATGTATATATGTGTATATATATGATTATATATATATGGATATAGTTTTAAGTAGAGTTTAAACATGGAATGACTATAGGTTGTAAGCATCTGACCCATCCATTGGGGAAGGGAGCACAATTTCAAGTTTCAGAGTACAATATTTACGAGTCCTCCACATCTCTGAACTCTGCAGGTATCATCTGTCATGTCGAGTGACTCAGCCTGTGCTCTTTGGCTACCTGAACTAGGTGAGCTGTGCAGTGTCCCCAGACAAGGTCACAAACTTGAAATTACTGCCCAGTGAAGTGGGATTCTTACTTAATCCTTTCCAGAATAATTATTTCTCAAGTGAAAATGTTTCTCACACTTGGTACTGAACATTTTCTGTTGCACTCAAATTTAGAGATACATAGATAGATAGATAGATAGATAATTAGCATTTTGGCAGTATTTTAAGATTGCTATCAGTGGAGGAATATTATGATCTTGCCACCACTGAGCAAGCCTGCTCAAAGGAATATTATTAAAGCATTAAACATCCTTGCTAATTTGATGGTATGAAATACATTGCTATTAAAAGTTCAACTGTTAGTATGATTGAGTCTTTTGTGTGTCTGTTGTCTATTTGTTTTGTAGCATTTGTGATTACCAGCTTACTTCCTTTGTATGTTTAGTCTGCGGTATGAATTTTTTCATATTGATTTTAACACATTTTCATTATTAAAATATGATCCCTTTACCAAAATTATTTAAAGATATACTTCCCTCTTAGCGATTTGCTTTCAAATTTTGTGTATCATATGATTAACATATAAATTGATATTTAAAGGAGGGACATCTCTACAAATTTCAATCTTATTTACGGTCTAGTTTATCTTTCTATTTATTTGAGCTGGTTTTTATGCCAACAATATTATGCATTTTAATAAAGGCATCACTTATTATATTTTTGATGTTTTCCACAGTAATATCACTACATACTATAATATTTTTTCATGAGAAAATCTAACTGCTGTTTATTATTTGATAGGAAGCCTATCCCTGTCTCCTAGATGATCATTTAAACAAAGATCTTAACATTTATTACCTCACTAATTGCTCAAAAACACCATCATGAATGTATTTTATCCTCGTTTTTACATTAAATATTTTAATATAAAAATGGATAGCAATATGATGAACATTCACATATACACACCATCTATTTAAGAAATAACCTACTATACTCTGAATTTGCATTTTCATATCATTCACATCACTTTCCACTGTTAACTACTACTTTGAATTTGACACTAATCATTCTAATGAAACTTTGTATATATTTTCGACTTGTAAAGTACCACAAGAATATGTATATATGAATATGTTTTTGATGTTTAAGTGTACATACACATGATACCATGTTTCATATATCTATCTAAAGCTTTACTTAGTATGTTCTTACACGTGTCTTGTAGCACATATCTGATTGTCTGACATCTTTAAATATTTTTTGTATAAGAATACTACATTTTGTTTATAATTTCATGCTTAGAAGCTTTCAGGTTACTATAAATCTGAGGTATCACAAGAACATATATACAGTTTTTACATTTGTGTCTGTATGTGTGGTAGGAATTTTTTCTGTATTTCTAAGTTTTCCAGTTTGCACATGTTCAAAATTACTTGCTATTTAAATTTTTTGATTTAACTAACGTTAATTATTTCCTAATTAACAGGATGTGAGTTCTCGTTTCTCTGTTAGTATGCCACTACTTGGTACTCTCAGAATTTAAGTTTACCAACATGATGAATACCACACATTTAAAAAGCATAAAACCCCAATTTCTACCTTTTAAAAAGTTTATCAGTCACCGTTCTCTTCAATGGCATTAATTTTTCTATGAGATTTTTTCATCATATACTTTCCTTCATTTTAAATCAGGTTTTTTTATTGACTTCTAGTAATATTATCAAGTTAAAAATCCCATTCTAAGGGACAGATACTTGAGGCCACTGCTTGGAGCTCGATATCTAACACTGAAGTGCTTGGCTTTGAGTGTCAGCTCTGCTCTCCAGTTCAGCCTTCTACTGGTGCGCAGAGTGAGGATCAACAGAAAAATGGCTCAAGGATCTTCGTCACTGCCAATCAAAAAGGAGATCTGACTTGAGTTCTTGGATATGGTTTTTTTGGTTTTTTTTTGTGCAATTTTTTTATTATTATTAATTTCATTGCATAATGTGACACATTTGTTTTTAAGGGTTGGATATGGTTTTGACCTTGGTTGTGAAGGCGGGGAGTAAGGCAGCACATGGGATATCTGTATTTTAAATCCCCTTTTGACTGTCTATACTGTAAATAGTCTGGAATTTTCTTTCAACATGCAGTGATTTTGAACGTTGAGAAGAGAAAATTATAGCCTCTCTTTGAGATTTCTGGTTGTGGTTTCTAGACTTCCTACCATTATCTACGCCTACAATACTGTGATACACTTAGACAGTAGAATGTTGGACTTGTATCTGTTGCTGATGGACTTTACTATTGTAATAATATGGGGGGAAACATTGGAGGGGAATGGAAGTGGAGAGCGGGAATCCCTGTGCCTATGGAACTATATCATGAAAAATAAAACAACACGAAAGAAACTTTTGGCCAATAAGTCCTATAAATATTAATAATTATTTTGTTTTAGGCATCTAAATTGGTTTATGTAGTAACATTTTGGTTTTCTAAAATTCACATGGTGGTATCAAGAGATAAAATACAATTTTTATATCAACTAATTTTTGGAACATGGATTAATAAATAATCCATGGAATTTGCATGTTAGTTGCTAGATATGAAATATTAATTTGTGGCTCTGCTTCTTGTCTTCATCTTCTGTTCCATTGGCATTATTGTCTAGCCTTGTTAAAAAAAATAAAATACACAAGCACACTGAAAGATTTATTTGGCTTTGTAGTAAGTCATTTGATTGTCAGTTTTTCATTTCCAAAAACTTGTGGTTTTCTTGGTCTTCTGTACTTCCTTGGAAATTTGGACATTCAGCTTTTCTGTTTTTATGATTTTTATTTATTTTTATTAAAAAATTTGCATAGAGAAGGAGAGACAGAGAAAAAGATCTTCTATCTACTGGGTCACTCTCCAAGTGGCTGCAATGGCCGGAGATGACCCTATTCAAAGCCAGAAGCCAGGAGCTTCTTCTGGTTCTTCCGAATGAGTGCAAGGTCTCAAGGCTTTGGGCCGTCTTCTACTACTTTCCCAGGGCACAAACAGGGATCTGGATGGGAAGCGGAGCAGCTGGGATATGAACTGGTGCCCATATGGCATCCTGGCACATGCAAGGCTAAGATTTAGCCACTAGGCTACTGCACTGAGCCCAGATTCAGCTTTTTCTATGTCCATGAAAAATATGAGTTTAAATTTTAAACATATTCTCATTGCTTTTGTGGATTAATTCACAGCAATAATTAACACACCTTTGATATTGATTTTTCTCATGCATGAAACATTTACATCTTTCAGTGACGTTTCCTATTTTCTCCATACATTTCTGTCTTATCTTTAGTTACAGCTGCTATTAAGTTCCTTGTATTACATTTATTCTTCTCACAAACATAAATTGGACATTAATTATATGCCAAACATGGTTCTTTTGGACAAGTCAGTAAAAAGAATCATAACTTCTATCCCAAGGATACAATAATGAGGTAGATAAATAAATGATAGGAACTCTGCTCCAATGTGTCTGATCATGACATAGACTGGTTGTAAACTCTGGACAACCGTTAGCCTAACTGATCTATGCAGAGGTTCTAAACAGAGAAGCAAGGCATATGGCTTCTGAAGGTGACTCCAAAGTTGAAAAAGGGATTGCCATATACCTGATTTCATATCTTCAGTTTGTGGTAAGTGAAACAGGCTCTGGCAAAACTAGGACTGAATATATACAGCTGGAGGAACCAGGCAACAGAACACAATCACAGCTGATGGAAAGGAAAGCGGAGGAAAGTGGAAAGGAATGAGAGATGAGACAAATTCATGAGTAAGCCACTTTCTGATCTTGAGCCACTTAAACACAAGGTACACTGCAAGCAGCCTGATAACTGGATTTAAAAAATAAAAAGGAAATTGAAAGGAGGTTGGAGTTGCTGTCAGAGGTTGGATTTGTGGTTTTACCAAGAAAATTGTCTATTGAAACTGAATGGTAAGGACTGTTGACAGAAATACAACAGAATGTAGAGCCTTCACAAATTATCATTCCTAATGTCCAGAGCTTAAAAAGTCTTGGTTTTTGAAGAAACCATTTTTTGCAAGAGAAAATAAAATTAATGTAGATTCAATCCAAAATATTTAAATTATTTCAATTAACTGACAAACTCCTTAAGCAATCATTGTAAGTATATTCAGTAAGGTAAAAAGAAGTATGCTCAAATGAAAAAGTAGGAAATCCCAATAGAGAAGCTTTTAAGAACCAAGTAGAAATTCTAGATGAAGCACCTGAAATAAAAAACCTGGAATAAAAAAATTAACTAGATGATTGTAACTATGTAACAGAGTAAACAGAATGCTGAATCTCTGAATATGGGTATGTCAATAGACATGATCTATTTCAATATGCAAAGAGCAATCATTCTTTTAAAAAATTCAACACAATATCAGTGGGAAAAATGTCAAAATTTTTATTTGAAAATGGAGTCCAAAAGCATATGGAGAAGGACAGTAAGGCTAGGAAAATAGTTGAATAAATAATGATCAAAATCTTCCTACATTTTAGGAAAGCTATATATTTACAGACTCAGGAAGCTTGGTGGATTAAAAGTAATTATCTCAGTGAAACAAAAACTCTGAAAATCAACAACAAGGATCAATCTTAAAAATATTAGGGGTGTTGGGCCCGGCGGCGTGGCCTAGCAGCTAAAGTCCTCGCCTTGAATGCACTGGGATTCCATATGGAGGCCGGTTCTAATCCTGGCAGCTCCACTTCCCATCCAGCTCCCTGCTTGTGGCCTGGGAAAGCAGTTGAGGACGGCCCAAAGGCTTGGGACCCTGCACCTGTGTGGGAGACCTGGAAGAAGTTCCTGGATCCTGGCTTTGGATCAGCATAGCACTGGCCGTTGTGGTCACTTGGGGAGTGAATCATCGGATGGAAGATCTTTCTCTCTGTCTCTCCTCCTCTCTGTATATCTAACTTTCCAATAAAAATAAAATCTGGCACCAGCTCTAGAGGTTATGGGCATTTGAGGAATCAACTAGTGGATGGAAGAGGCTCGCTCTCTCTTTCAGAGAACTCTTTACAAATGTATATTATTTCAAAGCACAGAAGTAGACAAGATATTTCAGGAAGAAACAGTAGAATGTTGGGTAAATCAAAATCCAAGGCAGGTAAAGTGACAGCATCAAAATAAAGAATAATTCCATTAGGGCAGCAAAGCAAGACAATGAATGAGATTTACTTTAGAATATACTTTAAATAAGGAAAGATAAAACAGAATAAGGATTGAAGAAGCAGAAATAAATACAAATGGGAAATAAATAGGAAAATAATAGGTTAGCAGAGGACAGAAAATAAGATAGCTATACAAAATACACTGCCAAAATGACCACTTAGACATTTGGAATTTGGTCTCTTGATTTATACAACAATTAAGTTCAGATGGTTAAAAGATTTAAGTGAAAAAGAACAGGAGTGGATAGTTTCTCACCTATTAGGACCCCTACATGTTATTACAGAGTATTCAGGTCCCTGAGTCTGGCTCCTGACTCCAGCTCCAGCTCGTGTAGACTCTAGGGGGCGGGGATGTGCTATCAAGTGGTCAGGTTCCTGTCATCCAATGGGAACTCTGGATTGTGTTCGGCATTCCCGGTCATCCCTCTCCTCCCCACCTAACTCACCCTTGGCCATTGTGCTACTTGAGGAGTGAGTCCGTGGGTTGGTGTTCTGTCTTTATCCTTCTCAAATGAAAAAATAGTAAAAAAAAAAAATAAATAAAAAAATAGTAAAATTAAAAGCAGGCATTAAAAATAATCTTAGAACAGGAAAGACTTTTTAGACAAAAACACAAAGGAAAGCCAAATGTATTAAGAACAAAGTCGAAGGGAAAAAGGGAACAAAGAAAAGTGACACATGCAGAGAGTTCCCCTTTCATCATCTATAAAGAGTCTCATAAATCAGCTTGGAAAAGGCCAACATTCCAAAATGAAAACAAGCAAGCTGGGCCTATGCCTGTAACTAATGAGAAGAAAAGTATGATAGTTACATTGATCTACATGGCAAAAGTTAAATATGTCACTAGTTGTAACTTTGGCATAATTCTTAACTTCTCCTTACATTTCACATGTCACAGAAAATACTATGGAAGAGCAAGGCAAAACAGATACCAAACCAGTGACCATTAGGGAGGAATATTGAGGTTGATGGTTTTCTTGACCTGAATTTCCATTTGGATATTAGTATCTCAATCTGCATTCCCGGATCTAAGAAAAAAAAAAAAAACACCTGGTGAGATGAGTCCCTATTATGAGAATGAAAAAAACCCATGTGAATTGTCATATAGATAAACATTAAATAGACCTGTGTGTATTGGACACCCTCTGGCTACATGATAAAATCCCCGTTAAATCAGCTATTGAGTGGGTGTTGTCAAGGTTAAGCTGTAATTGTGATGTTTTATATCCCATATGTATCAGTTTGATGCTATTCCTCCACTTCTGCTCTAGCTTCCTGCTAATAGGAAAGCAGTAGGTTATGGCCAAAGCACTTGCCATTTGTATGGGAAACTCTGATGGAGTTCCAGGCTCCTGGCTTTTACCTGCCTCACCTTTGGCTATTGTGGGAATTTGGGGAGTGAGCCAGCAGATGCAAATTTTCTCTCTCTCTCTCTCTTCCAAATAAGTATACATCTCTTAAAAATAAAATCTATTGAGTTCTGTAGAAATTATAGTGTTTTTTGGCCTGTCTATGCTTTGAGAAAAAAAGCTCTCAAGAGCAAAGAACTGTATGTATTGAAACAGGTATGATCCAGAGTCATTTGGGAGACAGCTCTCACATTGGGATGTCAAATTAGGGTGTATTGCTTAGCTGCATTTTGATTTACGTTGAATCATCTTTTGCCTGGATTGAAAACTGTTGTGGAATCATAATGCAGAATATAAAGTAGCTTGACATGAGCTATGATGGCCTTAAGATTCCTTTTGTTAGAAGGATAGGTACAGAGAATTCAAAATCTTTGTTTAGGTTTTATTTAACTCACATCTCCACTGAATTTGCTGAACAATTGAGATCCAGCCACTCTTTTTCCTCGGTAATTTTACTCAACTGCGAAATTTTCAACTCTGTCTTGTCACTCAGTCTTTTTAGTTTAAATTCCATCAGCAGTTAAGCTTTCCAACCCTGAATGATTCTGAAGTTTTGAACTCTCTTTCATTTCTGCTTGTAAGCTAATTCTTCCCTGAACTTACTTCTTCTCTGTAATACTTTGAAATGCAGCTAATAATAGATATGCCAGGGATATGAAACATTCTAACTCTAACTAGAAACGAACTACAGGTGCACAGTAGTTCCTTGTAAGTCAGTGTAAGTAATGGTTTTTAATAAAGTTTTTGTTGCATTCTCAGCCTGAGTAGCAGTTCACTCATTGCATGCTATCTATGCGAAGCTCTCTTAATTTTGGATTCTGCCGAGACAATAACTCATTTCTTTCTATTTAGAGTAAGAAATACTAGAATCTTTAAACTCAACGCTAAAATCCTCAGCAGATTGTTAAAAATATTTAATAAAATAATGCAATTACTCTTTCTAACGTGAAAAATACTTCCTTCATTCTTCAATCATCCCACGTGAATCAGAACTTATCAGTAAGAAAATTAGATAATGAGTAATAAAAAAGAAGAAAACAAAGCAAAAACCCTCACTTATCAATATTATTGTTATTTCTAATAGTTGGAATCACAGCTAGTCATAAAATCAGACAAAAGACAAGAGCTACTTTGACAGTAAAGTAGTAAAGAATATAATGAATATAGTATTACAGGAGAGAAGCACAAGAAGGAGATAAAGGAAGAGGTGGGAGACATGGGAGGAAAGGTTGTAGGGGAGGCGAAGGGAAGGAAAAAGAGACATCAGGTAGCTATGACACAGAAATGCATTGGCTTTCTCCACCACCAAATGGTCATGGGTTCAAACCCCAGCTGCTTCTCTTCTGAATCAGCTTTCTGCTAGCACCTGGAAAAGAATTCAAAGATGGTCCAAGTGCTTGGGCCCCTGCACCCACGGAGGAAACCCAGAATAAGTTCCTGGCTCTGGACTTCAATCTGGCCCAGCCCTGGCCATGGAAACCATGTGGAGAGTGAGCCAGCCCATGGAAGCTTATTCTCTCTCTCCCCTACTCTCTTTGTAACTCTGCCTGTCAAATGGATAAAATTTTTAAAAATCTTAAAAATAATAATAAAGACATAATACTGACATTTATATACATAAAACAAGAAATAAATGGCTTCACAATTCTGGAGGCAAAATGACTGAGACCACAGTGTTGGTGGCTTGGCTCCTTTCGGGACAGTAAGGAAGAATGTGTCCACTCCCCTCTGCTGGCTTCTGGTGTTTGGGGCATGGCTGTAGATTTCTTTGACTTGTAAAATTATTACCCCAACTGCCTTCATTTTGACATAAGAGTTTTGCTGTGTGGGTTTGCCACTAAACTTCCCCCTCACATTTTGTAGTATTGGGGTTAGGATCTCCACATACAAAATAGGGAGAAAGACAATTCAATTCATATCACAGAATAACATCTAAATCAAGAATATTCTCGCTAAGACTTTCCTTAAGCTATGTATTTACATAGTTGGCAGTAGCTTCTATTGATCTTTCCATGAGTGAGATCAAGACTCTTATACTAGAAGTCAAATTTGTATCCCTTACTCTTTGTAGAATATGGTTATTCTTAAGTTAAAGTGCAGCACACAGTTGTATTGGAGTATCCTTGGCATAAGGGTTAAGCCACTGCTCTGAATGCACAAAACCCACACTGGGAGTCCGTTTCCTTTCACTGCTGATTTAGCTTCTTACTAATGCACCTAGGTAGGCCCAAATACTTGAATCCCTGCCAGTCACGTGGGAGACTTGGATGGAGTTCTCTCCTGGCTGCAGCCAGGTTGTCGTAGTTGCTGTGGACATTTGAGGAGTGAGTCACTGAGCGTAAGCTTCCTTAGTTTCTCTCTCTACCACCCTCTTTCTGTGTCACTTTCACTTTCCAGTAAATAATCTTTTTTTTTTCTGATAAATACTGATTTTGGTTTGTCTCACTAAGTTCCACATATTCGCTATCATCTGTCTATGACAGAAGAAAGATAATCACACGAGCAGAACACACTTTTGAGAAGGTTGCCTGGAGGCGTTGTGGTGCAGTGAGTTAATACCACTTGGTGCACCTGCATCCAACATTGGCATGCCTGGTTCAAGTCCCAACCACTTTGTTTCTGATCCGGTATCCTATGCTAGGGAGTCAGAAGGTAATGCTTTCAGGAAGTGGGTCCCTGCAACTGAAGTCAAATTTTAGATGCACTGCTTAGCTCCTCACCTAGGCCTGGCTTAACCCTGGCTGCCACAGATAGGAATTAGCAGATGAAGAAGATCTGTGTTCCCAATCTCGTCATTATGTCAATTAAACAAACAAACAAATAAATAATAAATAAAACCAAAAAATTTTCCTTGGAAAGACTTCTTCTCTGTTTCGCTTATATAAAATCATGGTGTCATCTAAGCCTTCCACTGTGAAATTATTTCACATTGTTAAGAAATCTTAGGCTTAGATAAATATTAAAAGAATAAGAATCATAAAAAGTCATTGAAGCATTCATTTAATTAAAATCGATAGCTTCATCATTTCCAGGGCTTATTGATATTTTGTATTTACTTGACAAAGATGAACCTTCCGTATTATTTACAACGTGGTGAACCGTAAACCTGTAGCTTTGCTGAAGAGAAATTAATGCACGTTTAAGTCCCAGATATTGCTAAAGGAACTATACTTGTAATCAGATTGTGTTACTGAAACTGTTGAAGTGTTTCCAGAGAGAAATAATGGTTGTGGATAAAAAGTTAAGAGATAGGGGTTGCTTTGTTTGCTTTTGCTGTAAAGCACACACTTGACTTTGTTTACTCTCACATGTCACGATGAGAAAAACAGGGTTGGCCTGGAGCCAAGTATCTGAACAATCAAAATTTAACATCAGTTCCCCTTTTGCTCACCTTTCTGTTGTTTCTTCTTTAGAACACCTTCTATCCCAGGGGAGCAGTAAGCAAATATTGTCATCTTGTTTCTTGCTGTAACTGCATAGGGGGAAGCGCATTATAAACATGCAGAGAGCATACCTGAGCAATGAATGAATGAGGGAGAAGACATCAGTATACTTGGAAGTCTAGTCAGTACTATCTCCCTCTTTAAGACTGCAAACCCCAAATTAATTCTAATTTCCTTATGTATTGATTTCTATAAGTGTTTCCAATTCATGCAGTTGTTAAAATGTAAAATTATAATTATAATAATCAATGGTATAAAGCAGAAATGATTGGTCATCACAAAGTTGTTTGCTTTTAGGAAAAATGACTATTTGTAGCATTTGGGCTACAATGGCAAAAAAAAAAAAAAAAAAAAAAAAAGAAATTACACCATAATCAGATTCGATTTTTGGCTAGTTTTCCAAGTAGTAAATCTAGTCCAGAGAAGAGTGACCAAGTGTATAGCAGACATACACACATGAATGCCTTGACTGATGATTAGAGATAAGAATTCAAACACCAGGATGGTATCTTACATAGAAATCCTGGGTCTTGTCATAACGCTTTGGAAAGGGGATTTTTAGCTCATCATTACAAAAGTAGAGACCATAGAAATGATCTTTAAAAGTGTTCCAAACATAAAGGAACAATAAGAAAATGAAAATGCTAAATATTGATATGACCAGGAGATACTGTGTATGTGTGTTGAAATATCACACTATACCCCATAAATATATGAAGTCACTACATGCTAATAAACATTTTTTAATTATTTTAAAAAAATAAGAAACACTTCTTCATTTTCTGATATTATATAAGCAGTTCACATAAATGAAGTGAGGTTTTGAGGAAAGAAAATGATCATAGAGAAGTATTTTCCTCTTTCAGTCATCAACAGTTGGACAGTTTCCTATCATTCTGGGAAAAGGCAACAGGATGTAGTGTTGCAATGTGACAAAGCAGATTTTTTAGAAAGTTAAGTATGTCAGAAATCGATTTTCGAATTTAGTTGAAACACAATATATTATTGATCCTATTTATTTGAGTCTCTAGAAATTAACTGTTTATTAGCAAGAAAATATTTAAATGAGACCTTGCAGTCATGCACACAGAAATACCTGGTCATGAGCTTAATTCCCACTGATCTTCAATATTAAAAAAAAAAAAAACACTTTTGCCAAATATTTTAACAAGCATCTATCTGTATTATGAAAATCTAAAGGCACCCCCTGGACTGGATTAAATTTAGGCTATATTTTCTACAACTGCCAAATACATGATTACAGGTCACATTCTTCTATCCAGACATCTCGGTAGGGAATTTTCAAAGGAACTTGTTCCAAGGACATGAGTATTTGGGTCTTTCCTGCAAGAAGTTCATCATATTAAACTACAGAAGAAATATAATAAGGACAATATAATTTAAAAATTTGACAAATTGTCAACATTATCAAGAATACTTTAAAGGTCTTAGTGTGTAAGCACTACATAAATCAAATATTTAAACAAAGTTCCCAATCCCTCCCCAGCAATTCATAGTCTAAGATACAGCACTTAAAAATAACACTGAGAAATAGACAGACAAACTAATTAAAAACCTGGAAAAAATTTAATGATCACTAACGCAAATGAAACTGCGTGGTGATCAATAAAACTCCCTAAGTGGACAAGTCTAAACTAGAAACCTAGCTTCCTGGTTTTCAGTGTAGTCCACTGTCCACTTGATTAACAGCCCAGATTTCTTAACTGCTGGCTCTTACGGGAGCTTGAGCGGCAGGAGGAAATCTCCATCAGTTTTCTAATTAGACAGTGCATGGCTAGAATTCCAGTTTCTTCACTTTTTCATTTTGAACCTTAGTTTCTTCACTGGTCAAACTTTTCTCTGAACAGAGATAAATATGTAGCACTGAAGAGTCTACTATCCAACAGAACTGCCCAGCAGCCCTTCTTTTTCCATTGCTAGGGATCTGAGTGTCTAAGTCGGATATCTCATTGATTCAATCCAGGCAGTCTTACAGCAAGGCAGAATGCAGGCTGGTTAAATGTAAAAACTGAGTACCACTAGTAACAACTGTCTTGTGAGAGTTTCAGAAAGTTTCCAAAACTCAAAGCCATTATTATAATGGAACACCTAAACATAAGATTATTTCAAAACACCCATGAAAAGCAGAATTAAATGTTTATCTTACTGCAAAATTTTGACATGCATATGTAGTTCTAAAGATTTTTTTTAATTTGAAAAAGAGTTACACACACAGGCACACTCATTCTCTATTCATTGGTTTGCTTTCCAAATGACTGCAATAACCAAGACTGGGCCAGGCTGGAGTCTAGAAACCAGGAGGTTCTTCCAGGTCTCCTGCAAGGATTCAAAGGTTCATGTATTTGGGAAATTCCCTGCCACTTTCCCAGGTGTGTGAACAGGAATTTGGATTGGAAGTGGATCAGCCAAGACTTGAACTCATGCTCATGTTGGTCACTAGTGTCACAGGCAGCAGTCACAATGCCTGTCCCAGTTTTTTTAGGTAATTTCCACAAGCTTTCTGAAATATCTTTATACATTAAACTTATTTATACTTATTTATAGACATGTATATAATTCTTATTTGTTAAGAAACTGAGGATAGATGAGTGTGGGAAATATGCACACAAGTCACTTGTAACTACTTACATCTACTCACATTTGGTTATATTTGTCTGTAGTTGGTTTTCTTCCAAAGTCATAGCATTCCACATAAAGATGTTTTTTTGTTTGTTTGTTTTGTCTGTTGAATACAATTTTGGAACTTATGTGTTATCTTCTACTTTAACCAAAAAACTGAAAAGAGAAAAGCTATTCAGATGAAAATAAGTGGAAATATTTTAGCTAGCACATAAGTAACTTTAAAGGTTCTTAATTTACTATTGCTTGTTGTCACTGTGAGTGCTTTGGAGAGAACACACACTGTAGCTCAGTATTTATGTGAGTATTTCCCCATCTGCATATTAAAATCATAATCAGAGTTTGCAAATGTGCATCCTATAATTAGATTGGGCCTACAGGTCTATTTTCTTTAAGAAGCAAAGTACTTCTTTTAATTGCATATAAATACCCTTAACAGGGACATGTTCTCTTCACGTCTCTAGAATCCTCAAAAATCCTTATGTATTATGTCTACATACTTCATTAAAAAAATCCTATTGCATTGTGCCTGAAAACATTTATTGCAGTATCCTGTTATTAATCTTTGTTTTAGAGAAAGACAATAATAGAAATTACCCATTAAGAACGAGAAGGGTGGAAAGAAACCATTTTATTTTACATAAATTAATTATTGTGTAGTTTATGAAATACAGAGGGAGGAAGACATCTGTTGAAATAGAAAGTACAATAAAAACACAGACCTCTTCCAACCAGAATTTTGACAGAGAGCACCACCCAGCACTATGAAAAGTTCCTCCGTTAGTAGTTGAGATTGCATTTGGTTGTAAAGGAAATCCAAATACATTACTAAACTAAACAGGTGTTGTCCGCCTTCACAGAGTATGCAGATCCAAAGCATATAGACTTTGATCTTATGACTACAAGATGGACTTTTGTGGGATTGGTACAGTGCCTTATCACGCTACCCCACCACCTGCAGTGCTGTCATCCCATATTGACCCTGGGTCATGTGCAGGCTGCTCCATCCACTGCTGATATAGATCTCTGCTTATCACCTTACAAAGCAGCAGAGGATGGCAAACATCCTTGGGACACTGCACGCTCACAGGTGATCTGGAAGAGGCTCCAGGCTCTAGGCTTCAGATCTGCTCGACTCTGCCACTGCAGCCATTTAGGCAGTGAACCAGCAGAGGGAAGATCATTCTCTGCCTTTTCTTCTCTCTGTAAATTTGGGTTTCAAATCAAAATAAATACATCTTTAAATATATAGACTTTTTTTTTAGCTAAGCATTATGTTCCATTCCAGCTAACAAGTAAGTGACCAAGAAGAGAAGATGCTGGCTTTTGAAAACACCTAAGTTTCCCAAGAGGACTTTTTCAGTAGACATTTTACTGGTCTGAACTGCATCACAATCATACCCAATTCATAAAATTAGGTACTTGGAATTAAAATCTTGAAAAAATTAGGGCCTGTTGCCACAAGAATATGTGGCAAAAGATTCTGAGTAACTTCAATAGGTAGCAATGATATAGCCCAATTTACATGCCAAGCACTTTACAAACGCTAATTCATGTAATGCAACTATGTTCTGGCCACTGTTCTGGCCAACTATGTAGAGGCCACTGTGAGTACAACCAAAACATACAAACATTTATTAAGATGAAAAAGCACCTAGCTAAGAAGTGGTAGTGCCAATATTTGAACACAGCAACTCTGTTTCTGGCACCATGATAATGCTACAGTGTGCATGTCGCGGCCAGCTGAGCCGGTGACACGGGGAAGGTCTGGGGATCAAGAACCTACACTGAGACCAGGGATAGTGGAAGTCTCTCTCAAGCCTCCCTTTATTACTCCTTATATACTCTTTTTCCCCAAGCCCTTTAACAGAACAATAGGATGCCAATGAGTCTGATTAGACCAGGTGCTTTTAGCAGAAAGCCCATTTCCTGTAGAGCTCAGTTTAAGGAGTGCTAATCAACTCCTCAGCCCACAACATGTGTATATTACACATCTAGGAAAGTAAGGGGTTTGGAACCGACATGTACCAAAGGTGTGGAACTGATGCTGCTGATCAAAGCGGAAGATGTGACTACATAATTTGGGAGAATGAAAATCCCTACTACCTATTCACATGTTCTGACCCTCTTCTTCAGCCCATAACACACACCAATGAAAGGCGAAGACTCATCTTGCAAGAATGTTTGATTAGTTAGGATATTTTCTTTGTTCAGTAATAACAAAATGTAACAGAAATTGTAATCAATAATAAGAAAGCTCATTGGCTCATAACAGGAAGCCCCCAAGCATAGCATATACTAAGCCTAGCAGGATGAGCCCTCTTCACCTCTTGAATGCAATTCTCTTTGTTATGTATGCCTATGTGAGTTAGCTGTATTTTAAAGGTAGCTTTTATCATGGTAAAAAAATGGAAGACAAAGCAAATGATGTAAAACTCTTTCTTGGGGGCTGGGGGCTCCTTAGAGAAAGAAAAACAGACTTCATATAATTCTTCCTTAAGAACAATAAAGAACTTTGTCCAACATTTTCCCAAAGAAATTCTCCCTTTGTACAGAATTTTGGGTGCCCTGCACATTCTAAAGTAATAAGCAATAAGTAGGAAGAGATTACATTGCAGAGTTTGAATGAACTAAATATCACTTTTAACACAGATGAAGGGATCTGTAATCTCAAATATTGTGTGAGCAAAGGATAGTTATTCAGACGAAACAAGGCTTCTGTCAGGTAGAATGGAGAAAACCTGTTGGTGTTAGGTTGAAATTAATGTTGAATTGTATGTATTCATAAAATTCCAAAAGAGGAAGTTAATGAAAAAGTAAGGAATCTCTAGGGTTTTCTGACTGATTCAAATCAGCAGTGGTGAAGACAATAAAATTGCGTCTTCAAATATCCCAGAAGAAAAAGCATTTTAAAAATCAGAATTGTATTTCCAACTAAACTATCAATCAATGATAATAAAATATATTTTCACATGCATTTGAAGATATAAGAGTATTAATCCATTTCATTTTTCTCATATTTCAATTCATGCTTCTAGTGTTATTTCAGGATCTATTTCAGAAAAAATGAGAGTGAATGAACTGAGAGAAGATTAGAATGTAAAACAGGGAAAAAATAACTGAGGAGGCAGGTGAAAACAATTTTCTGTAACTTCGGAGCAGCAATGAAAGCCATAATTTCATCAGGTAGGCCAAGGGCTCCAAGGGGAGGCTCCTCAAAGGCAATAATAGACTGGCACCCAAGGCACAGCCAGAGTGAAGAGGAACTTGTACAGTATTAGTGACACAGCGCCCGGCGCAACAGCCTAGCGGCTAAAGTCCTCACCTTGAATGCTCCAGGATCCCATATGAGCGTTGGTTCTAATCCCAGCGGCTCTGCTTCCCATCCAGCTCCCTGCTTGTGGCCTGGGAAAGCAGTCGAGGATGGTCTAAAGCCTTGGGACCCTGCACCTGCATGGGAGACCTGGAAGAGGCTCTAGGTTCCAGGCTCCTGGCTTTGCATCAGCTAAGCTCTGGTCGTTGCGGACACTTGGGGAGTGAATCAACGGATGGAAGATTTTCCTCTCTGTGTATCTGCCTGTACAATAAAAACAGATAAACATGGCCATATATAATGAGGGGAAAGAAAGAAAAACTAAAATACTAAATATTAAATTATACCCCATAAATAAGAATAAAGTATTAACTGAAATACTTTAACACTGGTTTTAAAAGAAAACTTCTATGAAAAATATCATCATCTGATTACAAACTAACCTTACTATGATTTTAACCAAGTGATGGAATGCCAGGCTGATGCATTCGACCTAGATCAGACACACTGCCCTGCCGATGTAGTGGGACCCAAGAAGGCGGCACTGACAGGCATTCTGACACTGTGGACTAAGTCCCCACGTGTGATGTTCACACTCCATATTGGAATGCCTGTTTTCTGGTCCTGTGTAGTGCCTGCTTCCTTCCAAGTTCCCTGTTAATGCATCTGGGATGCAGTAAAGGATTCCCCAATCCCTGGAGTCACTGCTGCGCATGTGGGAGACCTAGGCGGAGCTCCTGGATTTTCACCGGAGTTTACAGAGTGAACCAACAGATGGAAGACCTGTTTCTCCCTCTATCTGTGTCACTCTGCTTTTCAAATGAATAAATTAATTTAAAAACAAGTGACTCTTAAGCCAAATAACCGCTTTGTCAGTGAAGAATAGTGGAAAAAAATGCTGTGTGTTCCTTTCTAAATATTGCAGCTGTAATAACTAATATGGGAAGGAATGTGTGTGTGTGTGTGTGTGTGTGTGTGTTGTGTGTGTATATCTCCCTAAAAGTTGGATGCAGTTAACACTAGAATCAGGCTTGATTCAGTCTAGTTAAAAATAATCGACATCCCTGTATGTCTTCGCAGTACACACTATTGGGTGACAACTTCTCCACACCAAAAGCTGAGACTTATTCTTTGAAAGGTAAGCCCACAGGGGTTTCATATGCAATGATATTAACCAAGAAGAACTTGGGAAACAAAAATTAAATCAGAGATTATATCTGAAGGGTGAAATACTACTGCTCCTTTGCCAACTGAGAGTTCAGGTACTAGAAGATTTCTCTCTGAAAAGGGTGATTAATCCAAGAGGGAGATACTTAGATTTCTGGATTTGTATCCAACTTCTCATCTAGTTACCTGCTTATGACCTGGGAATGGTTAAATAATGGCCCAAAGCAGGGCCCGGCAGCGTGGCCTGGCGGCTAAAGTCCTCACCTTGAACGCCCCGGGATCCCATATGGGCGCTGTTTCTAATCCCAGCAGCTCCACTTCCCATCCAGCTCCCTGCTTGTGGCCTGGGAAAGCAGTTGAGGATGGTCCAATGCATTGGGATCCTGCACCCGTGTGGAAGACCTGGAAGAGGTTCCAGGCTCCAGGCTCAGTACTGGCCATTGCAATCACTTGGGGAGTGAATCATTGGACGGAAGATCTTCCTCTCTGTCTCTCCTCCTCTCTGTATATCTGACTTCGTAATAAAAATAGATAAATCTTAAAAAAACAAACAAAGAACAAAAAAAGAATGGCCCAAAGCCTTGTGATCCTACACCCCCATTGGAGACCTAGAAGCTGCTTCTGGCTCCTGGCTTTGGATCAGCTCAGTCTGGTCTTTGTGGCCACTTGCGGAGACAGGAGATCTTTGTCTCTCCGCTCTGTAAAGCTGTCTTTCCAATAAAAATAAATACATTAAAAATACATAAATAAAGGATTACCAAAGATGTATGAAAAATTTGTAAAATACACATACCACATGCTACAGAAAAAAAAAATTAAGAAAACCAGGAGAAAATGGTAAGTTTTTATGGAATTGAAAAAAAATTGAAGAAAGTCATAATTATTGGCTAGAAGAAGAGAAGGACAAACAAGGAAATAGTATTGTTTTTAAAAACTCTATTAAAATTTAAAACAGATATCTAAGAAATTCATATAAGAGCATGTAAATTACAAATGGAGTAGAGGTTTGGAAGATAAAGCTAATGAAAATTTCCACGAATACCTGAAGTTGCTTTTAGAAAAATGCTAGAAAACAGTTGCAGCCATTCAAAAGTACCTAAGATAATAACAACAGTTTCAGAGGGAATGTTAATACAAAGAACATTTTTAGACCTGATTAGAAGGCACAACTTTGTAGAGTGAAATGGCTCAACAAGTATTCACTAAATAAAGAATAAACTCGTGGGTGTGTACCCTGGGGGGGTGAGGGGTGAGGAAGGGGATTGGAGTTGTGCAATGTAGTGTGAAGTTTTCAGAGTTAGTAGAACAAGAGATCCTGAAGAGACCCACTGTGGGACTGGTGGGTGGATGAATATAAACACATATATGCCCAGGGGATTAGATAGTACAGACTTATCACAATATCACCGGAAGGAAGTCAGCGCAGCTCTGAGGGTAAAAACTAAGGCAAGAGTTGGGCATTAGGTGCGACAGTGACTCTGCAAATTCCACTCCCTGATCATGCACACATTGGAAGGCACTGGGTGAGGGCTGAAGTACCTGTGTCCCTGCCGCTTACACGGAGGACCTCAAAGCCATGACAAGTCCCAGGTTTGGGTCTGGCCCAGCCCTGGCTGCTGTAAACATTTGGGAAGTGAAAACCCTCGGAATAAGCTCTCTCTATCCTTCCCTCCCTCTTTCAAATATAGGAATAATTTTTTAAATCATGAGAAAACAATTTTTAATCACCACTTTGTCAAAGCATCATGTGTGTGTGCGTGTGTGTGTGTGTGTAAAGGCAGAATATTATAACCTTGACGAATCTCAAACACATATACATTTTTTTCTTGGAGTTCCTTGAGAATTTATTTTCACAAAATGAAACAAAAAACATGGAAATGAAAAAGGAAAATGAAATAAAGAAAAAAAGTTAAAAAAAAAAGAGTAAAAGTCACGACAGAAGGATATATAATATTCCAGAAACCTGGAATCCAATTTAGCATAAAGTCAGGTGAATTCAGGCCTAAAGTTGTTGCATAGTGAATTAAGCTGCTACACGTACACTGGCATCAGTTCAAGTCCCCACTGCTCCAATTCCAATCCTGCTCCCGGCTACTGAATGTGTCTGGGAATATGGCAGGCAGCAACCAGCATGCTTGAGTCCCTGTTACTCACCTGGGGGACTCAGGTGGTATTCCAGGCTCCTGGCTTTGGTCTGACTCAGCCCTGGCCTTTGTGGTAGGTTACCTGATATTTTTGAAGACATTCACATATTTAAAGAATCAGTTAAAAGGAATAGATGATTATGTCTCTTGGAATAGGAAATGTCATTGTATTATTATACATATTTGGTAAATAGATCTTAGCGAAGATAAATGGTTTGTAAACAGCAAGTATCCTCAAAATTTATTTTTTGCTTTACATTTAAAAATTTATGTCAAAAGTTATAAATTATGGAAGAAATTCATCACAGAAGTATAAATACCCTTTTTGCGAATTATGACAACATTCATAAAGCTTGCCTGCGAGGTAGACTACTAGCTGGTATTCAAATGTGGCAAAGTCAAGTGGAAAGAAAAATGTAGCATCTCTTGGCCAGAATCTATGCAATCAGTAGGGTTATGGAAGTGTATGTCAGTAAATCATTTTGCTCTTAAGGAATTCTGATTTTGAAAATACTTTTCCCCCAAATGTTACTGCCAAATGAAGTGAATGTCCAAAATCAGTAACTAAAGCTATCCTGATTTATCTACATTCAAGCGAGAGATTAACCCACTTAACATTCAGATGCTTTTTTTTTTCCTGTGTCAAGGTTGTTTATGGGAAAAGAAAGTATCAAAAGTACTTTCCTGCAGGAAAGTAGAAAGCTCGAATTAATCGATATTTCTAAATACTCAACCAGTTAGTGAAACTGACAGAAATCTCAGATGATTCCTTTTTGTGTTAGCTTAGTAACTTGGTCTGAATCTAACAGGAATGACCCAGGAATAGTTCCGCTCTAACATAATGAAAACTGAAAGGTGGGGAGGAATTCATCTTGAGGAAATCTCAGTATTTCTAGGGATTTCCAGGACAGCAGTACTGCCTTGACCCATGAGGGGTTGGAAGCCAAAATGGCACGCCAGCTTTGCATTCTCTCTCCACTTCTCTGAGGACATAGGCTTCAGTTCTCTTTCTCCACACGGTTCAGCTATCTTGATTATTCTGTTCACATGGAGAGAAAACCATGCCTTAACTCCAAAGGCTTTATTTCTCCTCATGCAACAAATCAGTTCAGTAATTAGTCAAAGCTGTTGCTACTAACTCTAGATTCCTAAGGAAGGATTTTGATGAGTCATATTTGGGTCAGCTTCTGGCCTTGGCCTAAGCATCACCACTGGAACACGGAGTCCAGTTGTACCAGCTTGGCTGCCTATAAGTCTACCAGAGTAGAACTTACATATATAAGATGGGTGCAAAGAGCAAAAACTAAAATAATCCACACTTATGGCAATTGGGCATGGTTGGAGTCTGTGGAGAAGACAGGATACTTCTGAATTTGTTTTCAATAATTTTGTTAGGACCTTCTGTGTTATCAGCACTGGGGACATAATTTTGAAAAAGACAGATGTATTTCTTAACCTACATCCTTACCCTCTAAACACAAAATGAAACTTCACAAGCAGAGAGAGGTCTTGTGAAGAATTAATTTAAATGGTAAATGTAATGTAATGCAACAAGTAATATCTTGGTGGGTATAACGAGGTGTTGTGGAAGCAAATGAGACATTTCTCACTCCAACCTAGGAAGTTAGTGATACCTTTGTATGAAAAAAAACATATACACTAAGATTAAAACCATGTATGAGGACCAGACAGGTCAGCACAGGAAGACAAAATATAACAGAAATGACTAAGATTGTACATATATAACATTAATGGATCCAAAATGTGGGGCTGCAGGTGGACATTTTGGCTTGAAAACCCTAAGACTCAGGGGCAAGATGAAACAAAAAAGCTTTTCTGCACTGACATGGTTTTAACAGATTCTTTCCTTGGGGAAAGGCACTAGCAATTTCAGATTTACATTTTTCTTGTGTAGTAACCCTAGGAGAAAATGTGTATACGTTCCTCAGTCTTTTTAGGAAACAGTGGAATATGCCTCCAATTTGGACCACTGAGAGAATCACTAAAGACAGATCCATGAACCATTTTGATTGATCTGGGGTTGGGGAAGTTACACTGGCATCACAGTCAAAGAGTGCACATGGGGAAACTATTTCTTCATAAAATGTTATTCCTAGGTGGATGGGTGCATGGGAGGCCAAATCAATAGTTGTCTACTGATATTTATTGCATACATGGTAGCATGCTGTGGATTGTACAGATGTAAGGAAAAGAAGTGTTTTAATATTAAAACAACAACACAACAACAACACAGTTCATCCTACAATTTCTTCTATAAGTCTACCAGAATGGAACTTACATATAAGATGGGTGCAAACAGTAAAAACTAAAATAATGTGCATTTTAGTTTTCAGTGTATCAAAAATATTTATGCAAAAAAGAAACGGTGATTCTTAGGTTGGGTCACAGACTGTTCTTCAAATGATTTTAAATATCTAATAAACTCAGGAAACCCTGTTTTTAGAAAATGGTTTGTCTGTGCACACTTCTTTCTCGAGATTGAGAGTGTACATAAAACTTACCTTAAACCCCTCACTGGTCTGACTGAATCTTTGAAATCTCTGAGCTCTTTTTGTAGGGAAACAGGCAATCCTGTTCCTAGTTGTAAAATAGAAATGCCATTTATATAAATGCGATTTTTCTTCCTAAAATGTTGAAATTATAAAGATACTCAAACACTAAGCAATATTTTCGTACTTCATTCTTATTCAATTCAGTGTCACAATCTTCAATCAAGGAAGATAAACCGTATTCAGTGTCTGGTGAGGATACAAGGGCAAAAAATTAAGTCTTTCTGAAGCTTCTGGATGTTGTTTATTCCCATAATAAGGAAGGCAGCTTGCTGCCTAATAAGATGTGGCCTGGGAGGTTGCTTTATCAATTTGTTGATTCCTTGTAGGGAAAAAAAAACACATTTTGGATACAAATCCAAGAACAAGACATACATGAATGTCTGAGGGTACATTTCTGTACTATGCCAAATAAAGTAAAATATTTTGTAGAGAGATTTATTTCTTCTATCTTGTTGTCCCTAAACAATGCAATATTCAAGAATTAAATGTCTCTATGTGTTAGTAGAAAGCACTTCTGGGCATTTCTGTTGCTTTTTGTAACTGATATTATAAACAACTGTGCATTTGTGAAAATACTATAATGATAAACTTGAAGGTTTGCCAGATAAAACACAAGGAGGTCCAGTTAAATTTGAATTTGAAATAAGTCACAAGTATTTAGTAAGATAAGCATGTCCCAAATAGTTCATGAAATACACTTACCCTAAAAAATACCGTGTCTTGTATGATATTCTTATTGGACTGGGTGTTTTATATTTTAATTTGCAAAGACTGCAAAACCTAAAACTTGGAAATACTATTTTAATCATTTGTAAAAATTGCTTATTTTTATATTAAAATAGCTTTGGCAGAAGAACAGATTTTCTAGCTACAATGAGCATGTCCAAATATATACAATTACATTCTCTTTAAAGTTGTAATAGAATACATAGATTTTTCCTCCATTAACAGTTTTTGTTCACATACCTTTTCACTTCTGAAGAACTTTACGAAGAAAGGCAGATTCAGGAATAAATTCCTTATTTCAGATGAATTCTTTTGGTGTTTGATAAAATATTGTGAGAAGTTGCATTTTTTTGCTTTTGACGTAATTGATATTTTTGATGTGATCAAAAATGATTGGTTTCTGAAAGCACAAATTTTTTGAAACAAATCATTATGTAGATATTAAACTGGTGAGTTTAGAAAATGAATAATTCATTTTTAAGTAAATGAGAAAATTACTTTGTGCTGTTACTTATACATTCACACATTTATAGTTAAACAGTAATTTGCAATACACAGGGTGTTGGTTGTGAATTGTGGTTTTCAATATCACAGACACATTTGTTGCTGTGGTTTTGCAGTATCATTCCCTGATGCTTTTCTCAATTGTGGCTTTCATAATCATTGTTTGATAGTCATGTAGTTGTGGTTTGGGGCTGCTACATCCATCTGGACAGAGATAATTGCTTATAGGTTTTGCCGTCTTTTTAAATTTTATAACCTTGGTGAGTTAAACTAGGAAAATGAAAAAGTGAGCCTTAAATATCATTAATATTTTTACTATAATGAGAAGATACAAAATGTAATAGCATTCTTCAATTCATACACCTTATTATAATTAAAATATATTTATACATTTAGATAAGTTAATATCTATTTCTGACAATGCATTCTGGTTATATTATCTATCTTGCCTTAAATTCCCTGATTTTGGCTCCTTGCAGCTTTTAAACTGATTCTTTAGTTGAGATTTATTTGTTTCCCTTTTGCTTTGAATATTTAAGCCTGGCAAATGCCAAAAGAAACACTGTTATGATATTTTAATTCCAATGGGCATTCCTTTTGGGTGACATAAAAAAGTCGGCCAGTTCTGTAAAAAAAAAAAAGGGCTTGGAGAGCCGTAATGTACAATAGATTCGATGCTAAGCACACAAATTCAGCTGTAATGACTTGAAAATGAAGAAGGTAGAAATCTGTGGTTCTGTCTGCTTATTCAGTCCACAATACAAACACAAATAACCCTTTCATGGTACGCGGGGCCTTCATTTGTTGGTTCTTCAGGGGAAGGATTTCGTCCTTTCGTGCTTTTTCCACTGCCAAGCACCCGGTATTCTCACCATCTCTAGTGGTAGTAGTGGTAACGTATCACAGTTCAGGTCTGGCCCCAGGTTTGTAGAGGTTCTCTCAGACATACCTAGACCATTCCTGCCACCTTCCAAGAGGCGTACTGATGGAGGTATAAATGACAGGGATCACACTGGCTCCTGCACTGAGCGTTCTGCATTATACCCCATCAGCCTGCTGACCCCCAGGCCCTTTCAGAGCATCCAGGTTGGTGGGGGGGAGGTGGTTCACACCAACACTATTCAAGCAAACAAAGGGAACAGAATTTCAAATCACGATGGACAATTTCACAGCCCCCTCTGGGGGAAGAGGCAGCAGTGCCTGGGGGATAAGGGTAACTGTGGTGGAGTTTATTAGTAAACACCGCTTTACATAAAGCAGCCAGTTCCCCTGTCAGTTGGAAAGCAGTGCCTTCTGGCCCACTCAGGACAAGGTAAACTCAGCGTATGGGAAACTGTAAGAAAGGAAGCTAACCTCACACAGCTTAACTTGGCTAAAGTGATAACTATGCAAATCAGCTCAAAATTTGTTCTCCATTTGGCTTGCAGTTTCCGGCATACTACACATACAATAATTGAATAAGAATGAAACAAAACTTTAGAAGCTAAAGAACCATGAAATAGTTATTGGGTCTTACCTGCTTGGAAAATTATGGCAAGATCAAATCTTTTATTACTCGCCGGGCGCTTCCCTGTGGCAGAAGAACTAGGACAATTCATGGTTATGGGGCGGAGTGGGTTGGCAGCACTGTCAGAGACTTCCTCAAAAAAAAAAAAAAAAGTTACTGTTCTTAGAGAAAATGGTTCCTTTCTCACCTAAGGAGAAGGTCAGGCACCTGGCTAACGGGCTTCCCTTTGGACAGCAGGAAAACATCTCCCGGTGTCCCAGCTCCAGGACTTGCCAAATGAAAATACAAACTCCAGGTGAAGGAGCCCTTGGAGGCTACTCCTAGGCTGGGCACCCCGTCGCTGCGTGCCACGTGGGGGACCGGTCTGAGACCACAGGCCTCCGTGAGAACCATAGAGCCAAAGCACAGGAGAGGACCTCACTGGCTCTAAGACACACAGTTGGCATTTGAGATCAGCTGACTCTCATGAGTCTTTTGCCAGGGGCCTAAACCTTCCTGTCCAGAGGCTGGAGGGTGGAGGGTAGGGTAGGGTTACAGCGAGAAGGGGGCTGCGCAACGGAAAGCGCAAAGTTTAGGGAAGCCTGACATTTCTTTGAGCCCCGCAGCAGGACAAGGCATAAGCCAGGGGAGTTAGGACGTGGGGTTCCTTCAGAGGGGTCTGCTGGAAGAAGTTGCCCGAGGGGGGGAGGAGTGCCCCGGCAGCTGCCCTGCGTTGACTCGGTGACAACTGCAAAAGGTGCTTCCCTCAGCCCCCCGCCCCGCCACCTCCAAGTCCTCAGCACGTCTCCCGCCAATTCTAGCCAGCCCTCCACCCCCGCCGCGATCCCCTGCACTGCACCCGCCCGAGGCGCGGGCCCCACTTTGCATCCGGACTGGCTTTGGATGCAGCCAATCCTCCTTTCGCTGATGGAATAGCCTCCCCTCCCCGCAGCTCCGGCGCGCCCCTCCCTCGCGCGCCTCGCCGCCTCCCGCGGCAGAGCCAGAGCGGCGCGGCCCGGAGCGGCGGCGGAGGCGGCGGCGGCGGCGCCCGAATCCCAGCCCCGCGCGCCGGAGAGGGGAGAGCGGCGCGCTCCTCCTCCGCGCCCTCCGCCCCTGCTCGCCCGCGGCCGCTCTTCCAGCCCTCCCGCTTTCTCTTCCTTCTTTCTGAGTACCCCTCCTCCTCACCCCTCTCAGCTTTCCCCCTTTTCTTGCTCCCTGACCATTCGCTCGCCGGGCCTCGTCCTCTCCCCCTAACCACCCCCCGGCGTTCTCCTCAGTGCGTCCCCCCCCCAACCTCCACTGTCACACTCTTTCTGCCCCCTTCTCGCTCCTTCTCATTCGCCTGTTCATCTCTAAACGTGGCTCCGCGGCTCCCGGAGGAGCCCAGCGCCCGGATCCCGCGCGCCCCGAGCACCTGGGGTCCGGCCGGCGGCGGTAGCGGCGGCGGCGGCGGGCCGAGCCTGGTCAGCGGCGGCGGCAGGAGCCCCGGGAGCCCAGGGAGCGGCAGCCCCGAGCGCGGGCACCGCGGGAGCCCCAGCGGCAGCGGCCGCCGCCGAGATGTCCCGGCGAAAGCAGAGCAAACCCCGGCAGATCAAACGTAAGTTTGCGCGCGGGGCCCTGAGTTGGTGGGATTATTCCTGAGGAGGGGGACGCGCGGGGCGCGGAGGGCGGAGTGGGGGGTCGGGGCAAGCCGCTGCTCGTGCTAGGATTTGGCAAACTTTGTCAGAGCGGTTGGAAGGGACTGTAGGACCGTGTTGGACAGACGGACACTGGCGCCGCGGCGACGCACAGCCCTGCCCGCTGCGCCCGGCCTTTGCGCCCGGGGTTTCTCAGGTTGTCACTGCCCGGAGCCGTCGAGGCTGAGGGAGCAGTGGCAACTCTTCCAGGCGCTTATTGTTATTGTTGTTGTGAAGGTTGTTGCGACGGCGGGGGGGTGGGGCGCTCCCTGAGGGAACCACTTTTCGCACCCAGGGTGCGAACTTCTCAGAAAAGCTGGCGGAGACCTTGGGGCGAGGACCTTCCGCCGGGTGATATTTGTGTGTGTGAGGGTGGTGGTGGTGGTGGGAATCCCAAGGTCCAGGTCCCGTTCTTGGGCGGTGCCAGAGTCACGTCAAACCCCGAAGCGAAACAAAAAGTAGGTGTAAAAGTTGGCGCCTCTGTCCCCGGCGGCCTTGCGCCTCTGCGGGGCGGGCGGCGGCCGGGAGCGGGCGGCGGGTCCCGCTAGCGCGGCCCGGGCGTTCCGAGGAGCGGCTCCAGGCTAGCAGCCGGCCCTGCCGGGGCGCCGAGCTCCCTTCGGGAGGGGCCCCGCCACTCCCTTGTGCGGAAGCTGCGAGCAGAGGGCGGTTTGGCGCGGGAGGGAGTGCGGGGCTCGCCACCTCGAAAGGCTCAAGGGTCCCTGCAGTGCCTCGAGGATCCCGCGGGATCCGAGACACCTGCCCGAAATACACAAACATTACTCGTGGACATCAACTCTGTCAACTTTTCTTGACTTGGGGAAAATTCCTCAAGGAGAGTTTTAACAGGCCTGCAACTGAGCTTCAAGGCTTTGGTGGGAAAGAAAAGGAAGGGGGAAAGGGGGAAGAAAAAACCAAAAAAACC
>NC_080840.1:28474414-28554414 GCF_030435755.1 Ochotona princeps | reverse complement strand
TTTTCAGGAACAGTTTCTTGCCTTTTTGTAATGCAATCTTTGCTGACTAAAAAGCGTGAGTAAATTCCTCAACTTTGGAGTTGTTATTCTCCAAGTTATATTCCCTTGGGTTTTTGTTGTATTCCAAATTCCAAAGGACCGGTAGGACATTTCAGAAGAACACTGCAGATGTTTTTGAAAGCAGCAATTCAGCCACTGCCACTGTGTAAAATTATCAGTTCATTCTCACCAAATGAATAGGAGCAAAAGCCGGTTACTCCAGTAGCCAGAGAATGTGTATCCACCATAAAGGGGTAAGTACATATCATTCAGTAAAGTTACATTTTTAAAAGCTGAAACAATTAAATTAATAAGCTCAGCTCTGGCAATATTTGGCATTCTGGAAAGAACTATCTCTTGAATGGTATTAGCATAAAGATACCACATTTGTTTATTATGCTTCCAAATCAGCTCCTAGTATCTCTGCCACAGGTAACAATTGACTTTTCAGGCTTCAAGTTAATAGCCTTGTCTCTTGCTTGTAGGGATCAATATTAGTATTAATTAATCACCATTATCGGCACTAAGATCTGGTTCTATTTGTTGTTACATCAGCAAAATATCAATATAGAAAGTGGACTCTCTGATCGTCATGGCAACTTCATCTCTTGGGTCAAGGAAAGTTTATCTTATCTGTGCATAGAGAGTGGCAAACTGTTTAGGGATCTAGTTTGAACTCTAAGAACATTGATTTAGTTTTTGTTTGCGCATAGAGGCTGAATTCCAATCACAAGGGATAGGTAAGATTTAAATATTAATGCTGAGAGGCTTGCCTGAGAGGGTGTCATACCATTACGGTCAGGCTGTCTTTTTGAAGTGACAAAAAGGTAGAAAAGAATTGTCTAGTCAGGATTATTTAAGGCTTTAGTAATGTATGCTTTTGACAAATGCTTGTAAAAATGAGTATATGATAATTACTAGGTAGAATTGGTTTTGGTCAAAATTTCTCGTTAAAATAAAAGGCTATTATTTTGTCTCTATCATCTCTTATTTTGTGGTCTCTTGTTACAATGCCACATAAATAACAAAAGTATTTTTGAGGCCCAGTGTTGCTGCACAGAGGATGTGTAATGGAGTCCTGTAATGGGTGTATGCGACTTTCTGTGGAATTTAAAGCCCAAAGAAACAATTTTTCTGGGAATATTTTAAGTATTGTTAAGTATTGATTTTTAAAAAGGGAAATCACGAATGTAATCTGAAGGGATGAATGTCTTTGACAAATGGTTAGAAAGCTAAATCATCATATATGCCTAATGCCAGGGAAGAGAATACGTATCATTTTGCTGATATTCCTAAAACATATACTTTTTTTTTTTTACATAAAATGAGCATTTTTTTTTTCTAAATCAGGGTTTTGGATATTTATATTGTATTAAAAAAAAAAAAAAGCCATGTCAGAGTGTGAAAATAGTGCCTGAAATACTCTACTTAACTTTTAGATTTATTTCATGCCTGCAATTCTAAATGTGCGTGAGGAAACTCCATACCAGAGTTCCTCAGAATAATTGGAGAAAATCAAATTAAAAGATACATTTATTTTTGGTATCAGAATTCAAAATCTTGAAATTCATGTATGTGAGTATGTATCTCATGATTTTCAAGACTTATAAAATTAGATATTTGGTTCCTGGTAGATATGATACATGTCACATACTTATTCATTTATTGTCCAGATGATAGTTGAAGTCAACTCTTCATATAGTTTAGGCAATGCTGTTTATTATTTCATGCTATGGTATTATTCCATGGGAATATACAGACACTGTCTACTATTTAACATTAAATCTTTATGTTATGTGACATTTGCCACTGTCTGTGTATTTAATGTCAAAGTACAATTCCTCTTAGCATTGCTAGAAGTTATTGTTATTAGTCTGATGTTTTCATATCCATGACTTGATCTTCAGTAATGAATATTACATTTGTCTTAAACAACTGACAAATCTATATAATTTAATAGTCTACAATTAGGCTATCACAAAAGTATTTAATTCTAGAGGCCTGAACAAAAACAATTTCACGTAATTTTTCTGTAAGCCATCAAAAAGTGCATTTTAGTTTTTGTTTAAACTTTTAGACACATATGAAAATCATCTTTAAATGGACATCATTTTCAAAAGCATCTGATACAAGTTTTCAGTTGATTTCCTTCTTGGAAAAATAAATTCTTTCTATAAATATGACTGATTTACATCTAGAAAACTTCTCAGTGACAAATTAAAACAATTTTCAACCAGTTGACATCTATTAATATTTTGCATGGAAGATTTCTAATAGGTCTATTGATCAATGTAGATTTATTTTTACATATAGCCTCTAAAATAATTTTGCTGTAAAATTTAGAATTTTTAAAAATTTGAATAGGGCAAATAATTAACTATAAAATTGTAGAGTTGAGGCAAAAACCTGCTCTTCATTTTCTCTTAATCTGAAAGTTTTTATTTCTATATTGTGTGTTCCTTTAAAATTTTGTACAATATATACTATTGAAGAAAGAGTTGAATTTGGTTCACTGGGGTGTGTCCTGAAATTATTGGAGCCTATAATAAACTGGGGATAAGAAGATTAAAAATAGTCAATTGACAAGTCTTCAAGTTCAGTTGAAGGCCAAACTTCCCTAAATTTATACAGAGAAGTAGATAATAATCATATACTTTTGAGTAGGCTTTAAAATTATTTAAGTAATAATCAAATACTCACTGTTATTTGTTTTCCCCTTACGTACATTTAGATTGCCTGATTTTGAAGAGACTTTAAAGCTTATCACATGGTTCACTCAAAATATCTGATTATTTATATTTAACTGGTAAGGTGTCAGATTAATTTTAGCATGCTTGATAGAAAGTCTTTAAAATATTCTCCTTTTGTGTTATAGTAGTATAAGATGAATATTTTTTATATTAACAGTGAAGTTTGTGTAAGGTCACGTATTTCATATTCCAAAATATTGCATGAACTAGAAGCTCAAAAGCACTTGCTTTCTTAGCAAAACCCTGTAAATTCAGTGGCTACATTTTGGAATTATGTGTTTCTTTATACAGATTACTTTGAGGGTGTGCATTTCCACCCAATTATATTTGAAACTGTAATAGTGCAATACTTTTTTGGCAATCCGCAATTCATATTTACATGATTAAGATACACATTTGTGTGAATAAATTTCATGCAAATATTTTATGCTGCTTTCAAAAACTTCACAAAATGTAGTATAGCTCAGTGAATATTAGATGAAGAAATGGATACTCTATTGACAACATTGTCTACAAATAGAAATCTTATGTTCACCATGAAGGCTGTTGTTTTGATTTTGAAGCTATTCTGAAAGCTCAGCTGATTGTTGCTTAAAGAAAAATGAAGACAAAGTTAAGCAAGAGAGGGCATTTAGGAGTAGTTAAGTTCATGTGGAATTCTCATATCCACAGAACAGACATACCTGTTACTCTACTTACTTTCATTTAGCAATTATGGCAGTAGTATTTAGAGATTCTCAGTCTGAGTCAAGTATCGTCTCATTCCCTAATTAGTGTATGTGAATAAATGTGTGCAGCTTGTAGTTTGCCAACATAAATGTGAAAATTGAAAGTTGAAACTTTTTCTGCAAGACCACTGTCTGCACAAATAGGCAAAAGCCCTTCTGAGTGAGTTTTATTTAGTTAGGGGAAAGCTAAATTTACATTATGTATGTTTATATATCGATTAGTCTTCCTCTTCTTCAAATGTTCTGCAATTTTCATTTTAATAGCTGTTCTGCATAAAAATCACTGCATTTGCTAATGCCATTGGGCTGGCGTGTAAGTACTCTTGAATATTTTGGAAATACTGGGCAGATTCAGTTGTGTGAGGGAGACTCACCAACCTGGGCCTTGGAGAAGCTGAAGTATCCAAGAGTTCATTTGCAAATATAGTAGGCAGGCTGCTAAAAATATTACCCCACTTCTTAACAATGTGCATCTTGGACAAACAGGCGCATATTTTGTCATCAAGTTGCTTAAGCTTCTGAAGTCAGGGCTACAACTGGGTCAGATGATAAGATGAGCACAACAGAGAAACGAAGAGAGCGTCTGATAAAACCTGATTGATTGATGTCTGGCTTCCCCACCATCACAGGCAGTTGACAGTTAGTTTGGGATCTGATGATTTGGCTTTTGCGATAGAAGATGGGGCCTGGTAGGCAAGCCTGAAGGACAAAAAGGTCGGTTTCTGTGTAGTGTTAAGTAATGTCGAGCTCCCACAAGGTGGGACATTATTAATATTTCATTTTTTTCTTTTTTTTGGTCTAGGTCCTAATCTTTAATAGTCATTTTAAAGGCATGAAGATTCAATCTATGAACAAAAGTGTATAACTGTGTTCTCCTTTTCTTTTCTTACATGTTTTTGCACCGTTACTGTCAGACAGGGGAAAAGCATATATTTATTTGAAAATTAAGTCATATTTCATATGCTACTTTGCATAATGAGTATTTGCATAGCATTTGATTCTAATGAGGTGTAAAGTGTTATAAAATGCCAAATTTAATTTTTAAAATTGCTTTTTTTGGGAAAAATTTAGATCCCTTATAGGAAAAAATCTAAACTCTATGAGTTGTCCTGGATATACCAGCCCACATATTTGTTTATCATAGATTCTGAGGAATTTAGTTTAAATGAATCCTAAGACATGATATAGACATGCCAAAGTTTGGGGGAAACATTGATTGGGCAACGAGAGAACTTCTTACACAATTTCATGCTTAGTGAATGATTGTGGTGAAATTTATTTGACTTCAGTTTTACTGGTGATAGAGTAATTAGAGTATGTATGTTTCAATCATGGAACTCTTCAATTCTTAACATGTGTTAAAATCATCTTTAAAATGTGAGTTTGTGTACTGCAGCCACCAAAATGGTAGAACATTTCTAAAGTTTAACATAATAAATAGCTGGAATAAATGTCCTTGGGAGACAGGCAGGCAGGAATAAACCAAAAGTGCTACCATTTTAAAATAAAGCTTCTTCCAGGGTTGGCTTTGAAAATCAGTGTATCTGTTTCAGTATTGAATTGGACAGCTTGGAGTTGAATTAATATTTAGGACAGTTTGATAGTCTCTAGATATCCTTTTTTTTTCCCTAAAACTTAAAGGCTTGATTGCCAAAGGGCAGTGGAATCTCAACTGAAACTGTAGGTTTAGTATCAGCAAGATGAATTCTGCTAGGTGCTGTGTCACTAATGATATATGTGGAAAAGAGTATGACAACACTTGTGCCAAAATCAAAATCAAATTCTCACATAATAAGTGATCAGGTAAGATGAACTGATGACCACATCAGTATTGGATAGTAATCTTTCTAAAGAGAAATGCCAAAAGAAAATGACCTGGTTTCTGCTATAGGCATTTACAATTTTGCATTTTGCAAAGCAGGCATATATTCCACATATATATGTCACCTGTCTCATATATATGAGTGCAAAAATGTATTTCAAGAATTATGAGAAATCATTGTAGGTATGTGGTTATAAAGAATTTGCAAGGAAAGATGGGCCAGGGAACTGGTACTCCTCTTTAGGGATCTTCTGATGGTCACTCTACTAATGGAGACCAGTAGTAGTGTTTGCTGGTGGTAGTTAGAAATAATCAGACTTTTTGCCACAGAAGCAACAGAGAGACAAGTGGATTTTCTTTGTGCCATCAAAATGTTAAGATTATTATTTATTTTCAATTACTGATTAAAATAACATTTCATTTTAAGGCAGTATAATTGTTGTCAAATGCAAGTTACTTTCCTGCATTTAGGTTTTTAAAGTATCCGTGAGCAGCTTTCTAAATTTTATTAACCTGATTTGCTAACTGGTCACATTTATTTAGTAGTGTAAATTATCTAATATCTCATTTTCAACTATTTTCTATCTTGTGTGCTATTTATTTGCTTTTGAACAGCTTACTGTTACATACATATGCATGATTAATTTGTGTATATGTATAAGCTGAATTTGAAAGTAGTAAATAATTGTTTATTAGATAAAACTAAACTTGATGGATGGAAAAAGACTCATACAATATTTATGCTCCATGATCCTTATAAATAGCAAACAGCAATCAGATGGTCAGCTGGGTTGCAGTTTGCGGAATTTGGGGTGCAATGACTGAACTGACAAGCTGGACAAGGTTTAATTTTGAAGCTAGGAATGGGTTCAGGTGAGACAGACTTTAGGAGATTTGTTTAAAATGAAGTTTGTACATGGTTCTTTATATTGAGTTATAATTTCTTATACATCACAGAAGCTGAAAGATACAATGACTGTACATTGTTATCACTGTCCTAAATAAGAAACGTGACTCCATGTAGAGTCAAAGATTTTTCATCGTGAATCTGTAGGCTTTGGGGAGTTTGTAGATATAAATACATTTGATGTAAAGTTTTGTGTTCTAGAGTTTTTCTACTAAGAGGTTTACAGCAGGTTCTCATTAGGACTCACTGCCCATTCAAAACCTTAAGACCATCTAGAGCAACTTTGTTACAAAAGTAATCACACAGAATGAACAGTTTAATTTTATTTGCTAAAGTTGTATTTTAAAGGAAAATAAAATCAAATAATAACATGTAAGAATGTCCTTTTCAGTCATTATTTATTCTTTTTGTTGTCATCTATCCAAATCTCCATGGTCTGTTTCTTGCATAATATCTGATTGCCAAGTAGGCATGGACTATTTCTCTTTAGTACCCCACCATGATCCTGTAATCCATTATCTTCACAGCATTGCATTCTTAACAGGTCTTTCTGTTCCTTGAAGATGCCAAACTGCCTCTTTCTCTGGAACATTCTTTCTCTACAATACCATATGCTGCTTCCTCACTTCTTATCATTTGCATCTCACTTCCCATGTCAACTTTTTGGAAAGCCTTCCCTAGATATCCTGTTAAGCTATGACTTCCCATGTGCTTCAATTTGATCTGTAGCCCATTACCCTGCTTTGTTTCTCACTGTACTTACATTTATATAAAATTACCTTATTTATTCGTTGTACTAGTGGGTTTTTCACTGGAGCCTAAGCACATTGAATGTGAAACTTTGTCTTTCTCACTTCTGTGCTTGCAGGCACTAGAAGAAGATTTGGCTAAGAGTAAACACATAAAAATCATCAATTGAGTGAACATTTGTTTTTAATCTTCCACATCATGTTCTTGTGGCATGTCTTTGAACAAAAGTGGTTTCTCAGGTTTGCCCCAAAGAAAAAAGTATTACCCACATTTACACAGTTTAAAAATTTCATTCCTTTATTCAACACTCATCAAACTAAATATTATCAAGTACAGCTTTTTTATAATGTGTTAAATTATGGGGACTGAAGAGTTAGAAGTACTAACTGTGGCATCGCCCATCAAGTAGTATACTTTCTAGAAAAGAGAAAGGTTAAGTATTACCCTAACAGTCATTCATAATAAATGAAGATATAAAGTAGTTCCTAGAAAACCAGAATAAGCACATAGACAGAGGTCCTATTTCATTTGGGTTTTGAAGAATCAATAAAAGATATAATTATGACATTTGGCAGTCACATATCAGCAGAATCAACAGCAAGGCCAAAACTAGAGAAAGCATGGAATTTCCAAGGTAAACTGAAAAGATGTGGCCAGATATGATGGTACACAGTCAAGACTAGCAAAGAATGTGGATTGAGAGCTAATTTGGAGCAAAACTTATGAAGGGTTTTGTGTGTCATAGTAAGGAATTTGAGCTCACCCTGTAGGTAATTAAGAGTGCTTGAAAATGTTTAAAAATGGGGCCTAATTAAGTGTAATTAAAAAACAAATATTAATTTTATTTGGAATTGAGAGTTGACAGAGAGAAAGGAGAGAGACAGACAGAGACACAGAAAGAGACTTTTTCCATCTGCTGGTTCACTCCCATAGTGGCTGCAATAGCCAGAACTGGGCCAGTCTGAAGGTAAGAGGTCAGGATTTTCTTCTGGGTCTGTTATGTGGGTGCAGGGGCCAAAGGTCTTGGCCATTCTCTGCTGCTTTCCCAGGCCCTTAGCTGGGAGCTGGATTGAAGTAGAGCAGCTGGGTCTTCAACTGATGACCTCCTGCTGGCATTGTAGGTGAGAATTAATGACTATGCCACTGTGCTGGCCCTTTGATTAGTGTATTTTGAAGTTGCTTATTGCAAATTGGAGAAGGTGAGGAAATTGTTAAAATAGCTTTATTTTCTTAAATTCAAAAATTGTTACCCCAATTCAGTCTTAGAACTTTAGTGCTACCATCTGACTTTTAGATACAGATTTAACAACAACACTGTAGCGGATGGCTGAAATAATCACAGTGCTTTCAGTGTGTAGTATGAATATTTTATTGAAGCTATACAACATGTGCAAAAGTAAATGAACAGAACAGTGTCTTTTTAATTGAATCTGTTTGTGCTTACCTCATGAGTTTGTCTTTGGTGGCGACTTTCCATTCATTCATATACATTAGCCTAGTTTTATAACTGACTGTCTAGAAGTGTAAATGCCCAACAAAAATTGAGTAGAATAATTGTTACTGAAATTGCCAGTTGTTGCAAGTTCTTTGAAAAATAATGTGGCGGTTTGAAACACTGAGAATTGTATGTATATTCTTTGCCCTACTATTTCCTTGAATCCCATAGAAACCTTCATGTGTATTCATTTTAGCGTGCTTTATGGTAGCAAGAAAACATACTCACCTAATATTCAGGGAGGATGGTTAGATAAAATTATGGCGCAACCCTGATTTGTTATGAAGGATAGCACACTTAGTTTACTGCTGACTCTGAAATCTTTTAAACTCTGTCAAATAAAAACCAGCAATTCACTATTACATAAAATTAAAAAAATGTGTGAAATTGTTGATAGGCTTTTATCTTGGGTTAGGTCAGAGAATTTAAAGTAGGCCATACACTGTTTTCCAGTGTATTCCTGTTAACTTGTTTTGATATTACCAATTATAATTTTAAGTAGTTATAAATTCATACAGATAATTAAAATTAAAAAAAGTGAAGTCATATACTGGCAAGTCCATAGGTTATTTTCATATCATTACTAATAGTGCTATATGGGAATGTGTGGTATAAGGGCAGAAAATAATTGGATATATATTACTGACAAAACAGCTAAAAACTACTTGTCTTTCCTTGGTTATGTGGTTGATAGGGAAGAAATGTTGAGACTTGGGAAGAAAGAATAGGAGATTAAAAAAAAAGACAGTTCCGTATATGTCTGATTTGCAGATTTATGTGGGAAAGGACAACCATCATGATTAATTTTGTTGGAAGTCCTTATTAACTTTAGATAAAAATATACCAAAATTGCATATTCAAGTGAAGATTGGGCTCTGTTTTAAGGGATACAGCACAGAGTAAAATATTTTAACTACATTGCCTTTTAAAGTGTAATATCCCTTCATTCTCAGCGTCAGGTTATGGCTATGTTATTAACCTCCTATTAAGAGTGTATGATCATTTGATTGTAGATAAAGGATCTGTGCCTTAAAACTTGATCTGATAGCATAGGCCCTGTTACACAGAAGTTAAGTTTCCCCTCAGGTTCTTGTGTTCCTGAGTTCAGAAATTTCACACGCTGTCGAAAATAGTTCATCTTTACCCATCTCAAAGGTTTTACCTTTTCAGCGCTTTTAAGATGCTTGTTATATTTTTATCCATATTATGTACTGACATTTTTAAGTTGGTTCTGGGCCAAGTATGTTGCTCGTTTTGGCACCTTGTTAAGGATCTTGCATCCTTGAAAGTCTTCCAAGATGTGGCGTGTTCTTTTGGGAAGTGATAGCAACAGCAACAGCAGAAACAGGAAATGAACCAGGCATGGCCTAGGCCAAAGCTTAGAGAATGCGTGGGATTTATGAGGGATGCCCCTGAAGACACTAGGAAAATATTCATTCATAAATTCCACTTATAAATTTCCTCTGATAATTTTTAACACAGTAGAAGGAAAAGAAAATGAGTTTTTATTAAAGCATTATAGATAAATGGATGTAAAGGCAGAAGCACCCTGTAGAGTTGAGGAAAATTGTAACCTGAAAAAATGAAAGAAAGGTATGCTTCTCTAATTTGAAAGAATCCAAAGTCCAGTAAAGCAAGTATAAGTTGCTGGTTGTTTTACTTTAGAATCTTTTATTATCATCAGCCTTGGTAATGGCTATGACCAAAAGGTTATTTTCACACCCTTCATTCTCTTGTATTAGGAACAATGCAAGTAGTGTGGAAAATTTGTTGTAATTTATTTCTGAACTTGAACAGTAGTGCTATTAAGATGCATGGTGTAGTAGAGATAAACTCATCTACTCAATTCTATTTTTGGTGATTTTATGCAAATAGAGAACTAATGGAAACAAAGAAACTGAGTTGAGTTCTTGAGTTATGTCTTGTCATCATGAAAATCCCAGATAGGTAAAGAGAAGAATCAGGAAAACCGATCCAGGGTGGATAAGTTCCCTGGATTCCATATGTTCTGCTGATGGACTGACCATCAGCTGTGGAAAAGCTACAAGTGGGTTTTTTTTTTTTTTCTGATGATCAAGTTGGTGTTTAGTACTAAAAATAGAGTCATAGTAAAACCTATTGGAATCAATTATTGAAGATGATTTGGTTAGAACCTCTTCTGCTCAGTAGACTGTACAAATTGTTGGGGTGAAGAGTATGAGGATTAATGCTGTCCTTTTCAGAACTGTGTGGTCTGCTACATGCGATGTATTCTGCAGTGCAATCCCTCTTTAGATATCCTGTGATAGCTGAATATTCTAAGAAATAACATTGCAAGATATCTACTTGAAAGTCAGTGTGTCGATTAACTTGCTCATTAACTTCAAGTCACAAAATGCAGTGGCTGCCAAGCAGATGGTGCTTGGGTGGGTGTGTGACACAGCCCTTCATTTATCTTTCCATTTACAAGGAGGTTGATTTATACAATTATTTTCAGAGAGTCTGTTATGCTTCAAAACTGAGGAGTCTTACTTTGAAATAAGCTTTGCAACTTGCTTATTGTATGTCCATGGGAAATTACTTAATCAATGATTCAGTTTACCCCAGTTTTTGAAAAAAAAACTTACTAATGAAACAAATACAGTGGCCATTGAAATAATTAAATACAGTTAAAGGTTTGATAATAGTACCAGGCTTACACTACTAATCATTATTACCATTTCTGGAGTCAAATAATGAAAAGAAATTCTCTCTTACTGACAAGAATCCTCAGATGCTATCTAAAAAAATTCCAAAGAGGTTTTATATGCATATTTTAATTAATATTTAAATTGTTTTATTTTTTGGAATATTTTCCTAGGTAGAATACTCTTAAACAGTTGAATAATCTTGCTAAGACTATACTAAGGTAGTTTTTAAAGATATAAGTATTTCATTTTCAGTGAGTAAAATATTATGTGCTTCACTGGGGAGTGTTTTTAAAATATGTGGTAAAATATAATATACTTACTACAAACACAAGTGATTATAAGCCAATAAGTGTTTTTCAGAACTTTTGAAACCTGTCACAGATCTCTCTGTTTGTTCAGTATTAACTAACACAAGGTGCTAACGCCAGGTGCTTTGTATAATGATTTTGAGAAAGTGAGCGGTGATTTTTTGTTTGTTTTGTTTTGGAACATTGTGGAGTGAAGGTACAAAATTCATTTGGAAAGATTGTGAGTAAGTATCTGAAAAGGTCATCGAGGAAACTACTTAGCTGAAATGCCTTTGGATGACCTGAACGCATAGTTGTTGTGTCTCTGAAATCCCAGACATACTTTATTAGGACAATCCAGCTGGTTTGCTATTTCTATCTCCTCATTATCAACACGTTATGGTATGGCCTCTTCCCCCTCACTTCCAATGCCAAGAATTTGGCAGGGACACCATGTTAACAAGCCAGAGTCTCAGGAAGGGAAAACAACTTGACACTGCTACAGGGGTGAGGGAAACGTGTTCTCCAAACAGTGTGCTACTGGGTGAAGGGTCTAGCTGTTGCTTTCAGTGTCTTCCCTTGAAGAATCTGAAGAAAAATAGCATCAATAAAACTTCATGAATTTCTAGAAACATTGTTATTAAAAAATTTCTTCTTTCTAGTCCACATTTCCATATATGTAGAATCTTTCTGAGAGTTTGAACTCCCTCAAATCCTGTCTTTTCTCCTGTTTTGTACACACTGTCAGAGTATTGCAGCTCAAGAAAGTGTGAAGGAGAAAGGTACTGCCTCTGGGTTTTATTCCAAAGCTTACTTGGTCAAAAGCATGTCAGTAACTGAATGCCACATAAAATTTTATGAATATGTGAATGACCTTACTCAGGAGATTGTTTAAGGGATCAGAGCATAAGCAAAATAGACATTAAATTTTTTGGGGGGGTCAGTTTTCACGCTTTAAAGGAGTGATGAAATGAGGAATGATCAGATTGGAAACTTCCTTAATAGTGTGATAAGATTTCAAATTTGTATGTGAATTAACTTTTTGAAATCAGAGCTATCACATGACTTGCAGAAATGTGGATTCTCAAAATTACTTGTTATTCAAAAGATATCTCATTATAATTATGTGCTGTAAATTCACTTCTTAAGAAATTTATTTTTAAATAACTATTCAGATTTTAATAGATATACAATGGGAAGACTCGTGAATATTTTTGTCCAGTATTAGAAATTTTTGAGAGATTTCAAATTATATGTATTCCCAAGGTTTACTTTTCAAAATTTGTGAATTTGACTTTTAGGGCAACCTAAAATTATTTTTCATCATCTGAAAATGAGAGGTTTTAACAAACATTGGATTCCCCTTATTTTTGTATGCACTTAGTGATGTTTCTAATAAGGAAAGATAATTTTAACATCTTTGTAACTACAGGAGACTTTTAAAAAATACATATTACCTATACATGATTAGATCCTTTCACTCTGTTTGACTTAGATACATTTCAGATAAATCTCAGATACCTGAGAGATAGCAAATATGAACTTATCCATATCAATGGAAACTCAATAATTTATAAATTTATGCCTAGGGATCATATTTTGTAGTGTTCTTTTATCAGAAAAATATTCATATTCTATATGATGCTGTTGTTTAATCTTTATTGGCTCATTTAAAATTCAGTAATGGTTTTAATTGCTAAAAAAAATCAGTTAACTACTGGGCCATAGTACTTTCGTAACATGAGAAATGAATACAACTTTGAATGAAAGAGTGTTTAATGGTCTTAGGAAGGAGATGTGCTTCCTTGTTCAGCTTTGTGCCACTCATACTGAAGAAGTAAAAGACTCTTAAAATTTAATTTCTCTACATTTTCATTACCCTAAAATTAAGGAGATTTTTCTATGACTGTTTCTGTTTCTTAAGTTTGTAGGAATGTGTATTGGAAATATGCCTACAACTTTGAGATTTTACTGTGAACAGGAAAGGAAAGTGTGAATTATGGAGAAATGGTTTATTCACAAATTAAGGGAACTAATTATTCCCTTGGGTGTTTCTTTAATTGAAGACAAGCAAATAAGTAGGATACAGCTACATAGACCAACAGAGAGAGGGGGAGAGAGACAGAGAGAGAGACAGACATAGATAGATATGGGCATGTCTGTGAGGACTGAGGTGAGAACCTCTGGCTTTCTAAGTGTGAGGGATTTGTAAATGAAGCTACTTTGTTCCTGTCAGAATTAATATGTGGATAAAAATCTATGTTTTCAAAGCTCTTACAGCGCTTTTTTGTATCCCTGCTTTATTTTTAAAAGTAGTTTTATGTTATTTTCATACTATTAACATTCTACACTTATGACATTTCTGCCCCCGTGCTACCAACAAGGAACAATAGAACGGCTTCAATTAAGAAACAGAACATCAGCCCCTGGCATCTTATTCTGTTGTTCTATCTTTTCTGCTAGGAAGAATTCATTTGTTTCTTAATTAAGAAAAACACCAATAGCATGAAAAATCTGCTTATGGTACCTGAATGGTAATTAGGCTAAAGGTAAAAAAGAAACATGCACATCCATTCTAATAGCAGCCAAAATGAACTTGAGCTGATAAAAATGAACTACACTACCCTTGCATAAATGGAGGCTGAAAGAAGTGTACAGTCATTATGGCTAAGACAATATGCAAACTATCTTCAAAGAAATCAAATTGCTAGAGTGTTTTCATTTGCATGTATTAACTATTAACATAATGAGGAGAAGTGACATTGGACCTGGATTGTGTGTCTGTTCGGATTGATAATTCCACTGCATCTGCAAACAGTCGCCCAAAAAATCATGTTAGTAGTTAGGTCAGAGTTAAATTCTGCAATATGGGTTGAAACAAAATCTAGCGTTGGATGAACCTGCTCAGCTACTGAGTAGTTAACACATCTCTCATTTACTTTATTTTCTCTCCCTTCTTGCTTTCTGTTCCTCCTTTACTCTCTTTCCTCTCCCTCTCTCAACATCTCCCTTTTAGTTGTTTCCTAGAAATAATGATCTTTTCACTCAAATCTTACTTTGTTCTTTCAAAGCACAAATGATTATGTGGAACTTTTCTTGATGTTTTTGCATCTACTGTCATTTGAGACATAAGACTATACAGGATGTCCTGAGCAATAGGGTTGACCAGAGATCTATTATAGGACTTGAAAATGTCTTCTTCATTTATCTACTTCTGCAAATGCATACCTAAGAATAAAGAAAACTTTCATTAAATGATCTTCTTTAGAAAATAGAAATGGGCCTGGCGTAGTGGCTCAGTGCTTAAATACTTTCCTTGCATGCTCCAGGATCCCATATGGGCACCAGTTCATGTCTGGCTGCTCTGCTTCCCAACCAGCTCCCTGCTTGTGGCCTTGGAGAGCAGTCAAGGATGGCCCAAAGCCTTGGGAAAGAGGGAGCGAGGTAAAACTGGGCTGAGCTAAATCAAAGAATGCAGACTCCATCCACATCTCACCCATGTGTGGCAAGAACCCAGTTACTTGAACCCTCGGTGCTGCATCCTCAGTTGTGCATTAAGAAACGTTGAATCAGGAACTGGAGGCAGGAATTTAGCGCAGGCATGCTAACTTGGGATGTGTCTTTACTAACAGCTTGGCCATTACGTCCAAATGTCCACGTATTTAATAATGTTACCTTTTGTTTGATGTGGATGCCAGGAAAGAATTGAAGCACATTAGGTTTTTTTTTTAAAGATTTATTTTATTTTCATTACAAAGTCAGATATACTGAGAGGAGGAGAGATAGAGAGGAAGTGGAGCTGCCGGGATTAGAACCAGCAGCCATATGGGATCAAAGCGAGGACCTTAGCCACTAGGCCATGCTGCCGAGCCCACATTAGATTTTATAGATGAAAAAGTTTAAGCATTTATCAGAAAAAGTTAAATTCCTGCAATATTGTAGTTACCAAGGCAACTTAGCACATAATCTCATTCATGAGTTTGAATTCCGAAAGAGATGACTGCATGACTCTAACAACGACTGATGTTGTTAGGAAACTCAATACAATACTTTGTGATTTCTCAGAAGTATTATTTGTGTGATACTTATATGGACATTCTCAACAACTTGGAAATAATGAAGTTATGCTTGTAATTAAATTGTTCTGGCCACATTATGAGAAACTGTTTCCATTTTAAAGAACCTTCCTTATTAAACAATGCTCATATGTTACACTATCAACCATCCATTACCACTGAAAAATAATAAAGCATGTGTTGAAAAGTGAAAATTAATGTTTCATACATATAGTAGTATTACTGCTATAATGCTAACGTAACAGATAAATTATTCTTAATATGTCTGACATTATAAATATAGTTGATATGTCCTCATATGTCTCTGAATTTACAGATTCATATGTCTTTAAACTGATTAGATTAAGCAGTAGCTTAGTTTCCATTACTGATCACTACTTTGGAATAGCAGTTGCAAAATGTTGGAGCTTAAGCCACTTAATTATGCTTCAGTTCTTCCTGTATAACATGAATCCATGTTTAGTATTAGTCGGTGTGTGTGGTCTCAGAATCCTGTGAAGTGGGCTGGATATCTGACCCAGTGTTCAAGATGTCATTTTGGATGCCAACATTACAAATTAAAGTGGGTGAGTTCAAGTGCCTCCCTGTGATTTCCTTCCTTCCATTCATTTTTAAATATTTATGTATTTTTATTGGAAAGGCAGATATACAGAGAGGAGGAGACAGAGAGGAAGATCTTCCCTCCACTGATTCACTCCCCAAGTGGCTGCAACAGCCGGAGCTGTGCCAGTTTGTAGCCAGGAGCTAGGAGCTTCTTCTGGGTCTTCCCTACCTGTGCTACTGTGCTGGGCCCCTCCCCATCCCTTTGCTTTTGATTACAGCTTCCTGCTAATGCTCACCAGTGGAGGTAGGAAGTCATGAATCGCGAACTTGGATACCTGCTATCCTCAGAGTTCCAGGGTCTCTAGCTTGACCCAACCCCAACTATTTTAGGCATTTAAGGAGTGAATCAGTGAATGGGGGAATCTCTATTTTTCTTTGTTTCTCTTGACTTTTTCAAATAAATGAAAATAAATTTAAACAAAAACCTCTTGAACTGTCTTGGGAGCCTTGTCTAGCAGTGCTGTGTCTGGAATATTTTGAAACATTATTCATTTGTAGAGTTTGTAGGCAGGAGATTCAGTGAATAGTTTGGAACACGCCACTTGACCTGTTGGTTAGTCTGCAGGTGGTTCGGTGAAGCAGCCTGGGTGACTGCCAGCACTAGCAAGTATACACCCAGGAAGAAGATTAGCAACAGGAGAAGAAATTCCGAATGTCTTAAAGATTTTAGGCTTCTGAGGATTTCTAATAAGTTGTCTTCATGTATCAGAGATGAAGTGACAGTATTCTTTGAAGACATTTTCACACTGTATGCCTTATTGCCGTGTTTTCATGAATATGGAGAAGATAAAGAAATCTGTTTAATGTTTAAGTGAGAAGTTAACCTTTCTATACTGTGCTTTGGTTATAATGACAAAATTGCCTTGAAAAAAGGCAAGTTAATGATCTGTGTTGAATCATTGATACAACTTTAGCCCATAGGAGGTTATGAGGCATGAGTGATTGTTGCCATAGTCTCTAGAACTTATCAAAGAATTAGGATACAAAGTTGTTCCAAAAGAGTTCCGGAGGAATCTTTCCTTCCTAAAGAGGACACAATGAACTGTAAACTAAATAATTTAAAGAGAGCAAAGGGAGTTGGTATTTATATCTGCATCCCACATCAGCATTCCAGAGTTTAAAATGTACTGCTCCGATTCTGGGCTTCAGAGTACTCTGGAGTTCTTGAGTGATTTTTTTGTTCTAAATGGAACCTAGAATGTTTTTGCATTCCTCTCATTCTATTAATTTTAGAAGGACTTCACTCTTAGCTGCCAGCTGTTCCACTCATGCTGGTTAGTGTAGCAGCATAACCAACTTTCCTGGAAGCTAAACAAACTCATGTTGGGACCATTCTAGCTGAGACCCTATGGAAGTAGTAGTTTCCTTTGGTCCTACGTTTTCATAAAATATACAAATAAATTTTTAGCACCACTTAATCAAGACTTTCAAATCTTTCTTCTTTGTCTCTCTTTTTGCCATAGCACATAACAGTCACAGGTAAATGTGAGGGTTTCTTATTTGTAAATGTTTAATTTACTTATTTCTGCCTTAAAAGCAGAGCTGAGGAGAGAAAGGAGAGACAGTAGAGGGAGAAGGGTATGGAGGGAGAGGGGCAGGAGGGAAGGAGAGGTAGAGATAGAGATAGAGATAGAGATAGAGATGAGAGAGAGAGAGAGAGAGAGACACTAAGATTGAGAGATTCCATGTTTTGGTACAGCAGCCAGGGCTGAGTGAAGCCATGGTATGAGTCAGCACTCAGTTGATCTCCCATGTGAGTGACAGATCCAAGCATTTAAATCATCACCTGCTGCGTCCCAGCATGCATATCAGCAGAAAGTTGCGTTGGAGGAGAGGAGCCAGGACTAGAATCAGGCCCTCCCAAATGCAAATGCATGTGGACGACCAAAGTGATGTCCTAACCTCACCAAACACCTGCCCCTATTAGGATCAAGGTAAGAGGATGTTAAACTTGGAACCATTGTCATATTTTTAACATGTATAATTTACTAGCATTATTCTGAGTAACAGTTTCTATTAATACATCCTTTATATTGATTTAATTATGCATAATTATCAATAGATACATTTATAGTTGCAGTGCAGTTTCATGGAAAATGGAATCAAAAGATAAATTGATTTTGCTACATTTTCGAAATCCTCACATGGATGTTCATGATATGAATTTTCCATGAACTTTTGGAAGAACCCTTGTATGTTCAGATTATACATTTTTCTCACATTTTAAAGTTAACTGATTGGTGAGTATTAGGGTAGTGGTTAAGATACCAGTTAAATGCTCACATCTCACATTGTAATACCCGAGTTTGGTTCCTGACTCTAGTGCCTGACTCCTGCTTCCTGCTAATGCAGCTTTTAGTAGGCAGCAGAAACAGCTCAAGTAAGTGAGTCTGTGGATTAGGGTTCTAACTCCCAGTTTCAACTTTCCCCAGTCATAGCTGTGTGTGCATTTGAAGTGTGAACACATGAATGGAAGCACATGCTGTTTCTCTTTCAAATAAAGAAAACATTTAAAAAATAAAATCTTCAGCTACCCATATATGTGTGTGAAAATGAATCTGTACTTGAACTCAATATACATATATATGTACGTACATGTATATGGTTGTATATTTAATGTGATTCTAAGTGGCCCAGGTGGAAAGATGCCCAACCATTGCCTTTATATTAGCTTATATAGAATGTAGCAGGAGAGTCTGGGCAGATTTATTATAAAACCAAATACTTGAAGAAATTACTGCTGGCATAAAATACAATATTTTTACAACATTACACACATAAGCATGTTCATTATCAAATGAGAAATGAGTAAACAACAGTAAAAAATGCACAACAGAATGACTATGACCCCTCAAATCTGAGATCACATTGTATTATAATCTAATGGAAAAGGTAAAAGGGCTGTTATTGTATATATTTTATTGATTAAGCAGTTAACAGGTGTGAAGATAATCACATTTTTGTGCTTTAGTGATGAAACCATCTTGATGCCATAAACTGAGTTTACTTTGACACTAAATCCAATGAAGCTAGCTGAGTCATTTTTTAGGCTATCTGTGAATTACTTCTATATTAAACAACAAGAACAAGTCATCCACTTTTATGCAGTCTATTTTTTTTTGTTTAAACAGCATTGCCCCATTCATCTTTTTATCTGAGTTTAATTTTATTCTTGTGTCCAGCTTTGGAAAGCAGTCACATGGAACATGGTTTACTATCAACATCTCTAGCTTATTGGAGTTCTTCTTTCCAAATATGTCCTGTGATTTCTGAGATATGAGAATTCCCTGTTACAGTGCATCATTTCTTCCATCAAAGTTCATGCTTCCTGAAGGTCACAGGAGCTCCAGCAGGTACAAGGATAGCTAGTGGGGGATGTTGTCATATCTCCTATCCAGCAGGTTGGTTCAAGGGGAAAAACACTTTTTGGCTTGTTCAAATACAACTGGTGTAGAAAAGGATAACAGATCAAATCAGTTTCCCTTCATGTGTCGTCTCCATTGTTGATTGAATTAGAAAACTGGGAAATGCAAATGATGTATAATAAAATTGTAAACAATTCTTGCATATTTAAGTAGATAGATGTGTTTCAAATGGTTTGGTGGTTCCATTGTTTTATTGTATGCACTGTTTTCATTTTTCAGTTATTTTTAAGGATGAGTTGTATTACCTTGCTAATGTGCAGTGTGTCTAAATATTTTTTTCTTTCATTTTAGCACTAGATTATTTCAGGTGATACCTGCCATGTAAATACATTGTAGCTGGAATTTGCAAGTAGTTGGCAGATTTTGCTTCAGCTTGAAAGAAAGAAAATGTTATGGCATGTGAATTTGACTAAATAAGTGAATAGAATGGTTATACTAAGTGTTAAGTATGGATTATGTTTCATAGAAAGAGAATACTTTAAGTATTTATACATTCAACATATCCTGTGGGTATCAGTGGTGTGAAGTTGTGACAAATACGTGTGTATGTTACATATAACTTCTAGAAAAGGAAGAAAACTTTATTGAATCCTGTCATGTGTACCACAGGATTTGTAAGACATTTTGTAAACATTTAATTTTCTTATCTCTGTATTATTCTATTTGATATCATTGCAGAAGACATTGTTTGGGTCATATTATAATTGACAGAGCCACTATTTGAACTGGTTTGGGGGTTCTGTTTTATTGGTACAAGGGATTGTGTTGCAAAATGGAGGGACCCAGCAATGAATTTGATTATCTTATGTAGGGCGAAATTTCCACTTACAGGTATGGACCATAAATACTCACTTGGCGATAGCTTGTCCTAAGCTATGGAAAATGGAAGCCATCAGAAGCATAACAATACATTATCATCAGTGGACTTTTCAGTGAAGAGTCACAGCTATTAAATCTGTGACATTTTGTTTATTCCTTTGATAAACCATGTTATTGGAAATACTAGCACCCTCAAAACCCTTAGTCATCAGATTGGAGAGGTCACTGAATGTATGTATTTTTCAGAATGTATTCAGTTTAGTTGTGTAGGTAATTTTAACCCTAAAAATCCAATGTAGTGTTTATGAATTAAAAGGCCAGAAGTGGCATGCCAAACCAGTAGTGACACAACCCCAGAGGTGTCGTGTGACACACCTGTACTTCATTCAGAGACATGGTACATGTGAGAATGCTTTGCCCTTTTGCACAGTTAGTTTGAGCAATTTCCATCCCATCGTGTTTCCTGACAGCTTTCGTTTTAACTCCCTCTAGCTTATTCAAGTATTTAAGTTTTAAATTAGTAACTTGTCTTTATCATTTGTTTTTGGATTGAGGAAACACTAACATCCCTTGGACATGTTTACCATAGTAAAAATACTAACAAAAAAACCCAAAAATTATAAAAGAGCAACATTCCAAGGATTGTATGTTTGTCACAGGCTACTCCAATGATCATATTGTGAGCAGTTTTTTTTTTAATACTCCCTTGAATTTTGAGGACATTGAAATGTTTTCTGTGTGTTTGTGTGATGTTTTAAACGTTGGGACAGGATCTAGTGATAGATGTACTTCTGTCAGTTCTTGTATGTCTTGTTAGCAGTTTCAGGTTCTCCAGTGTCACATCATGGTCCGCGTGGATGGATGAGAGCCATGCAGTCAGGACTAAGGCAATGGTAACAAATTACAAAGTAGTGTTATGTTTGCCTGCAAGTAATACACAATATTTCATGCTTTGAATTTGTGTATGTGATTTTCTTTAGTGATTTATGTGTGCAAGAAGCCAAGCTTCATATTCCACCATTTTAGCGTTGGTTTTGCTTTTCCAACAAAGACGGGGTTGGGCTCCGTGTTATCTTGTGGTTTGACACCATGTGACTCATCAGATTTTCATCTTGCCAAGCTGTGGTCAACTTCTGATGTGTTTGTTTCTCTATGGACTTTTCTGTGTAATGAAAGAGAAATGGAAACATATGATATTATTTAAATCACTCAGTGTCATAAGTAGTGTAGTATTTTCTTTATTAGAAATGTTCTTTATTTCTGTTAAGAAAAAAAAATCACATTTTATGTGTTCTCTGACCGTGTGAAACCCAGGAATTAGAATTTTAGGGAGATACTTCTGTATTTTACCCTCTGTCCATTTCTTTTCAAGATGGGACAGGAGAGTGCAACAGTAAACCAATAATTAGGAAATCCTTTTGTTAGCTAATTCATTTAAGCAGGAAGTGAGCACCCCCCTTTTGTGATTATGTAAAAATGTAACTAAGGATTTGGAATTCCTTTTTAAGTTTAGTGTTGATTGTATGTGGAAACATGCGATGGAGCAGCACACACTCTTCTTGACCGTTTGTTGCAAATCCTCATATGATCAGCATAGATAATTGAACATTTCCATTTCTACTTAAAAAGCATTTTTCAAAAGGTTTGTAAATATTTGTTTCTCAGGGATCCATTTATCTTCTTCCTCAGTACCAAAGAACTGTTATAGGATTAGAGAAAAAGATGATAAATGAGCCCCAAGAGCTTGGGTGTAAATTGTCCCTCTATAAGGCTGTCCTATTATTTGGTAGACATGGAAAGTCTTTGAATACATTAATATTAATTGATTAGCACTATTTTTTTTCTACTGTAGGAATTCTGAAATGAGAATAAGTCACTCATGGAACTCTTCTGGCTTTTATTTATCCATAGTTAGATCCATATGAAAATTTAATATAACAAAAAGAAAATAGCTGAAAGACTTTCCTTTTCAAAGGGATGACCTATACTTCAGTGGCTCAATTCCAGTTCAGAGGGTCTGAGTAATATGGTCTATAATTGTATAGAAACCTTGTAACAAAGAAAGTGACAGCAAAACTCATCTACTCTTAGGTATCCTTTACACAATACAAAGTAGATTTTGGAATGAACCAAAGGATAGTTTGTTTAATTTCACTTAACTGATGGTTATCCAGAAACTGTTTTATTACCAACTTTGCAGAAATTATTGGTGGGGTGTTTATGTTCATTTTAATGTAAGTAGAATGAATTTAAAATTATTTAAGATCTCTAGAAACTGTGTATCATAATTCTAAATAATAAAACACATTGGTTACATTGTCTAGTTTTAGAGAAAAGATACAGAAAACATGAAAGTTTGGATTTGATGTGGTTAGATCCCAATTTATTTCAAAAACAATAGAAACAGAAAAATACCTTGTTGTACTGCATTGAATTCATTCTTCTATACTTTCATATTATATAACTGCCATCATAGAATACATATACTTTTATTGCGCTAGTAAGAGTGTTCCCATATTTGTGTTTGGTCTTGAATTTCATTTTTAATTTTTGCTCTAGTTCCTGAGCTTTAATTTATTTGAACATTTTATTATAAGGTATTTTAGTAGCGCTGAATTTTTGCTAACTAAAGTAGTAAGTTAATGGATATAGTTAAATAATTATACATTTTCCTCAAAGGACAAATTTCAAGAAGTAAATTTACTAGATTAAAGTATATATGCTTTTTAGGTAGTGAAGCAGAAAGAGAAGACAAAAGAGGAAAAAAAGAAAAAAGTACAGCTTTGACACTCCAGAATTCCTCCCAGAATTCCTTCTAGCACTTTTGAAATTCTAGAAAGCTTGATTCTAGGCTGTCATGGTAGGTTTCTGAGTAGTGTTATCCAAAAGCTGAAGGTAGTGTAAGTGCACCATGATGATTCCTTGGGCCTGGGGTACATTTGTAAACAGAAGGAGAGCTGATCGTTACTCCTTGCTGAGGTTCTCTGCAGGTTTCTAAGAGATCCCAAAGAAGAGTGAAGATTTCATGCTGAGATTTCTGAATTATCTAGGCAGGGAAGATATTCACACAAGAAATAATCAGGCTAATAAAAGGATGGAGTGCTACAAAATGTAGTTGGACAGGTGGCTTTGCACTGACTGAATCTCAAAGTGAAAGTTGAAGGAGATGGAACGTTGTATATAGGAAAAAGTGAAGGATTGCTTGCTCACGGTGGAGGCCAGTGAAAGCATGGTGGACAATTCAGATTTGTTTTGGAAATAACATAAGTAAGTTGTTACTTTAATATGTACTTTAGCTTATTCGTATCCAGTTAGTTGATTGGTGACTTTGGAAGGTTATAAATTTGAGCTATATTTTTCCTAATATAAATATTACCGTATTATATGTCAAAGTTGTGACATGTACACCAATTTGAATGAGTATTTAGGTGTAAATTCAGTTCTGTAATTAAGTATCCTAACTTGTGTCTGCTTCAGTAAATAAATTTGCCTTATGAAGGTGGACATTTGGTGTAGTGGTTAGGATTGCTGGTTTTAACTTCCACAGTGTCTATTAGAATGCCTAGGTTCAAGTCCCTGATCAGCTGTCATCCCAGCTTCTGCTATTTTGCACCTTCATAGGTGGTTGGTGGTGGCTCAAGTTCTGGCATCCCTGCCAGTGGCAGGGACATCCACATTGAATTTTTTGCACATGCCTTCTGCCTGACTTAGTACCAGTTGTTGTGGCCCTGTGAGGAGTTAACCAGTAAGTGGAAGAACTGTGTCTCATAAGTAAAATCAGTAGCAACTGTTTAAAAGGGGGTTTAGGAAAAATGTAAAAGTTGGATAACTTGGATGATTACAATTATGAGTAATGGTATCTGGGATATTTAACATAGAAGAAATAGGTCTTCATTTCCTGAAGCAAGTAAGTGTGTCTGTTAAAATGTATATTAGAATTTTCATTGAAGACATGGGTGGGACACTTACCACTTTGGGTAAAATGATTAATTTTATATTAACAGTGAAACATTAAGATTTAATTAAGACACAAATTTTTAGTAAAAAGATCAGTATTTTCCTGGGGCCCAGCAGCACCTGTATGCCGTGGTTGCTTCTAAAAGGGCACACGCTCCAAATGTGAGGCTCAGGATCTGGATGGACAGGACCCAGAAACCTGGGTGTTAAGAAGTCATTCTAGGTGGCCACAGGCTGAAGAGGGAAAACCTTTAAACTAAAAATTTGAAAAAAGGAACTTCATTGTGGAAGTTAGTGTTTCATTTCCCCAACTTCTTGCATTAAAATTCTGCGATTAAGCTTTGCTACATAGGGAGTAGTGTTGATTTTGTGTATGGGTGAATAATTTAGGTATTTCCTTAGGAAAGAGACATTTTAGAGGGTCATTGTATTATTAGTGCAGCAGATTAAACTGCCAGTGCCACATGCATCTCACACGGTGGTTGGTGGGAATGTGTGTTGCTCCACACTGGATACATTTCCCTGCTCATGCTCCTGACAGAGCACTGGAAGAGAGCGCAAGTGCTTGGTTTCTTGCCACTCATGTTGGAGACTCAAATGATGTTCCAGGCTTCTGGCTTTGGCCTGGCCTGACCCCAACCATCATGGCCATTTAAGAAATGACAGGCACTGGAAGATGCAGAATCTCTCTTGATTTATGCTTCCTTTTTAAAAAAGGGTAGCTCTGTCTTTTAATAAAAAAGTGACATTTAAATTTTGAAGGCATCATAGAAGCTTAGTTTGACAATGTTTAAGCAAATAAAATATGATTATTATTCTGTTATATGCCGTTAAAATGTGTACTTTCTACATGGTAACAAGAGTTGGAGTTAGAATCTATGCGATTACTCGCACACATTTAAAAATTTGGTTTTTGAGAGTTACTCTGTGTGTGTGTGTGTGTGTGTGTGTATGTTTGTAAGAGAGAGAGAGAGAATGTGAATATTACACCTGCTAATTCATAACTCAGATGATTGCAATGGTTGGGGCTAGACTAGGCCAATTCAAGAGCCAGGAGTTTCATCAGGGTCTACTGCATGGATGTCAGGATCCAAACCTTTGGGCCAAAATATGCTGCTTTTCCAGGCCATTATCACGGGGCTTAATCAGTAGTGGAGCAACCAGGACTGGAGCTCATGGCCCCAAGAGCTATGAGCATCAGAGGTGGTGCTTAACCCACTGAGTCAGAACAGAAATGTTATGGCACCCTTCAATGAATACTATTGATTAATGGTATTTATTGTACTGGTAATACACAAGCCCCATAATTTTAATGCTAAGAAATTGTATCACTTCTAATTTGGCAATAAACCTGGGCAATAATCTATTTATTCCACATTATTTTTCAGTTCTCTTTATGTGACTTAAAAAATAATTTGGAAGATTTTTTCCATCTTTTTTTTACTTTTATTTTGCTTTTTAAAAAATATTTATTTATTTTTATTGCAAAGTCAGATATACAGAGAGGAGAAGAGATAGAGAGGAAAATCTTCCCTCTGATGATTCACTCTCCAAGGACCACAACGCCGGGTGCTGCGCCAGTCCGAAGCCAGGAGCCAGGAACTTTCTCCAGGTCTCCCACGTGGATGCAAGATCCCAAGGCTTTGGGCTGTCCTCAACTGCTTTCCCAGGCCACAAGCAGGGAGCTGGATGGGAAGTGGAGCTGCCGGGCTTAGATGCAGTGCCCATACAGGATTCCGGTGCATTCAAGGCAAGGACTTTAGCCGCTAGGCCACTATGCGGGCCCTCCCACCCTTTTTTTTTTCCCTTACTGAGAGGGAGATGTTGATATGTTTGATCGTATGGAAACGACTCATGTTTTTGTTATGGAATCCCTTTCATTTTACTGAAAAAAAAATCTTGTAACGTTAGTTACTTGAACGTTATTTGCGTGTTTGCTTACCTGATTGCCTACCTTCCTACCCATTTATCTAACCAGTTAGCTAGAGTTTGACCAACTTGTCTGGATTATTGCACTCTGGGAGAAATAACACATCGTTGTGTTAAAATAAGATAATGTATTTAAGGTTTGAGGTTGGTGCACAGCTTGAGGACAGACCCGAATGACCTGAAGAATTACAGTAGACATTGTTGGAGTTGGTAGTTGGGGGGCACATAACCATTTAAGCAAAAATATAAATTTTTAGACACTATTGTTAATAATCTTTTACCTTCTTAACTTTGATCTTTCTCACACTCTTTTCCCGGACTCTCAAAATTCTCCTTTGCAGAGCCTGTCTTAATCCTCTGGATTGATGTTCTGCTATGTTCTCATAATGCAATATGTGTGTTTGTGTATATGTGTGTGGTGTGTGTGTGTGTGTGTGAGAGAGAGAGAGAGAGAGAGAGAGAGAGAGAGAGAGAGCCTCTGACTTCACAATTCAGCCTGTACTGTCATGAAGTCAACCTTGTTTAGAGGCCTTGCCTGCCTCCCTGTGCAATCATGTCTCCCATCTCTAAAACTGGCTAGCAGCATAAACTGTTACATTTTCCTTTGAAGCTCTACTACTCGCTTTAGCACACTTTATACAAGCAAAGATTGCTTATTAAATTGTTTTAAACACCTTGTACCCAGGAACTCAAATAATCCCTGACTCCTAAAGGTGAGACAGTTTTCTCCCTGCCAGCTAACTTCTGTCTGTGGTATCCATTAGAATAGATCTTTCTTCACTTTTTTTTTTCTCATGTTATGTGTGCTGAGCTGAGTATAGGGCTAGGCAATAGTAATTAATGTAATGATAATTAATTGGTGGATGGTGCATTGGTGATTGGATAGAAGCAGAGATATCTTAGTGGGGCTTAATGCAGTTTTATTTCTCATTCGCTTGTCATTGTATTAAAATCTAGCATTACAAATCTATTGTTAGCTATATCCTCACAGTTCTTTATTGTTCAGTTTTGAAAAAGACTGGAATCTGAGTGGCAAATTGGTTGTTTTCAGTGTCTGATTTGAGTTTCATTTGAACTTTCAATGTATTTTACAACAGCAGTGTACTATGGCTTATTTATACAGAAATATAAGCTGAATTGTCACAGTGATCTAATGAACATAAGTCTACTTCCTGACCATTGTTGTCCAGATGTGGGAGAATGTTAAGCAAGCAAACCAAAAGTAAACCTTAGGTTAGGGCAATCATGATAGGGCAGTTTGAGATGCTACAGACCAATTAAGGATGAAAACTTTACGGAAGAAATGTGATTTAGATGTGTTAAATGGAAATCTATGCAAGTTAGTGGAATTGTTAAAATATTCAAATATGCCACATTGTAACAAGAAAACACTGTAATGCACTGAAATCAGCAGTAGAACAGCTGTGTTTTAAAGGACAGTACTTTGAATGTCACTTGACAATTTGCTTTCAATTAGAAGTAATTTACAGGAAGATGCCCACAAGCTAATCTTTACAGGATAATTAAGTTCCATTTTCTTTACTTTTAATTAAAAAGCAGAAAAGATTTAGCTGATCCATAAAAAATGTTCTGTTTAAACATTCATCAGACTTCACACTCTTTTTTTGTTATTTGTTGTAGCAGATGTTATCAAAAGTGCTCTGTTTTAAATCCTGAATATTTGGAAAGTGAAACATGAGTTGCAGTAGGCTTGTATTACTGGGGAGGTATTCCGGCTTAACATCAGTTTGTCCAAACAGGATAAAACAATTACCTCTGTTCTATTATTTAATATTGCTCAGTACTGCATACAGCAAAATGAGAGGCATTGTAATTTGAGTATTGAACACCATACATAGCAAAATGGTCCTTTCGAAGATTGCTTCAGACATTTTAAAGAGTCTACAGTGTGGGGTGGAACTTGTAATAATATTCATGATAAAAATTGACATTGAGTTTTAACATGAAAATTTACTTATTAAAAAAGATGGAAGATTCAAAGTCATGTTCTGAAGTAATTTGAAACTTTTTCTCTGCTATAAAACCATTTTCAGCACTACTGTGCTTTTGTTTGGCAAAATGAAAGATGCCTTTAAGAACGTTTGATGTTTCAGTTTTAAATTCAATATTGGCCAGTGCTTCTCTCTCTCTATTTTTTAACTGTTGAGAACCAAGTAGATAAATTGTCGTGCTTATTCTTAGGTCTGTAGGCTATTGAATTTTGTATTGAAAATTGCTCAGACACAAGTTCTTTAGTTCGTTATTGGCATTTGTTTTCTTTGTAATTCATTAATTGCTGCTTTTTGTTGTCTGTGTAATCAACGTTTACAAAAACAAGGGTTATTCTACAAAATTCTCTTGACTTCAAGTTTGGCAACAATAGAGAAGTTTACATAATAGTTTTAAAGTAATAGTTCCGTTTATTATGTCTTTTGGCGAACAAGGTTGATTTTCAATTTCCTAATCAGGGAACACCTGAAGTTTAAAAACACTATGAAAGTTACCCATTTTTACTTACTTTCCTTTTAACTGCCCCATTGGATGGAAAGGTAGAAATGACAAGAGTTTGCTCACAAATGCATTCGTTTGCTTTTGCCATTTAGATTTGTGTATATAGATTTGAACATGCCCGAGGATACTTTGACCCAGTAGTTTAGATGACTGCAAAATAAAATACCACATGTTTGCCTTAATCTGAGATGAAAAGATGACAACTTGGAAGATAGTACCTGTATATTGTAATATTAGTGCAATCTCTAACAACCTGTATCCAATGCAATAAGATAATGCGATATAATCTATAAACCAACAATTAATGTCAGAATACTTAAGATCTACATCGAAAAACTGTAAAACCTACTATACCCTCAATACGCTATGTTAACCTGTAAAAAAAATAAAATAAAATAAGGAAACATAATTTGTTTCAGCATATATGATACATTTCAGGTGGTAGCTTCACTGTAATAATCACAATGCACTCATTTCAATGGAATATGTGTTTCAACATGTAAATGCCATCAGGTTTTGTAATGAACTGACGAAAATGTGTGCTTCTCTTATTGAAAGGAAAACACAATGAAAAGATTAAACAGGTCCTGTCTTCTCCCCCCCCCCTTTTATTTCTTTTCTGTAATCAACACCTGGTTTGATTACATCATTCCAAAGTATGAAAGATGTAGTACAAACTCCTTACACAGAGGTTTTTATGCAAGAGAGTTGGAACAAAGTGGAAGCTTTCCCACTTCAGGGCCATTCCTTCTTTTCTTGTCAACTTGTAATTCAAACTTTCTTTTGTAAAGGATAAAACGATTTTGTTATTGTTAAGAGAGTACAATGATTTCCCTTTGGCACTTGATTTTCAAGTGTTTGCTGCAAAGGGGAGGGCAGATTTTTACATATTTGTGGTGCTTGGGAACATTCTGGCTGAGCTTAGTTGTGCTTCCCTTCTCTCAGGAAATTACTTGTTAATGGCAGGTCCCTGTTAAGTATTTATTAAATGAATTATTGATGGTCAATAAAATTTAGACACAGCTCAGTTTAATGCATTACACAGAGTTGATGAAGTCTTTCTCTTTCCCTTCCCTACATTTCAAGGACCTGTGATCTGAGAAGCCGTACGTAATTGTGTTGCTTTTCACATCCTTGGATACTCTGAAAGATTGATGTGATGAATATTAATTTTTTAACAAATTACATATATACATACACACACATGCACACAGACACACATGGCAGGGTTTTGCATTCCTAAACTTCAAAGTTATAAGTTAATTATGCCAAGAGTGTGGAAAAGATTAAATTGTGATAAAGGTGGTGCCTCGTGGTAGATTCTTTGGTTAGCTGGAGCTGAGCCAGTCCAAAGCCAGGAGCTTCTTCCAAGATACTACCCAGTGGAGCTGGCAGCAGGGATTGTTGGATTGGGGACCAAAAATTAAGTATCATCAGCTGCTGCCTTCCACATTACACAGTGGCAAGAATCAGTAGTGGGGACTGGCACATTGGCTCAACTGGCTAATCCTCTGCTTCCAAGTGTCGTATCCCTTTTTGGCATAGGTTCCTGTCCCAGATGCTCCACTTCTTTTAAACTAAGGTGTGAGTGGCACTGTGACACTGGCATCCCACGTGACTTCTTTGAGTGTAGGATTCCTATTCTGGCTGTTGCACTTTCCATCCAGCTGCCTGCTGATCTGCCTTGAAAAGCAGCAGACGATGGTCCAAAACCTTGGGCACCTGCAATTATGTTGAGGTCTGGAAGGAGCTCCTGACTCCCAGCTTTGAGCTGGTCCAGCTCTGGCTGTTGCAACCATTTGGGGGAATGAATAAGCAGGTGGAAGATCCATACTTCCTCTTTCTTTCAAGTAATATCTTTTAAAGTACATTAATGAGTACAATGTGTGAACCTAGATAGGCTGTTAAGTGCTCTTCCATCCTGGCTTGGAAGCTGGGACTTCAAAAACGTCCTTCTATGATTGTAGGTTCTGTTAGGTACTGTTGCGAGCTAGTCTTTCCTTTTGTAGTCGTGGCTTACCAGTCCCCAGCATATTTTAATACAGTAAGGTTTTTGATATTTATGTCTTCACCCAATACATTCACATTTCTTGCCTAGATTTTCTTAAAATGAGTCTCTTTACATCTTATATACATCAGGATGATATAAAAACGATGGACAACTTGGCATTACTGTTTTGTAACACTGGATATGGCTCTTGAATCTCTAGTTTGACAAGTCCTAATCCTTCTTTGATTTTAGAACTTTCCATAATTTGTATCATTTTTCCTCTTCTAAATCATTTTTCCTAGTTTGACCAGTAGCTTTACTCTACTGAGGCAGTAGGCTCTTTATACCGTATCTCCCCTCAACACATACACACGCACACACACACAGACACACACACACACACACAGATTTTGAGTGCTTGCCTCTAGCTTTTGTTCACAGGATGCCCTGACTTTCCTCCTTCTCATCAAAATCTTTCTCATTAAAAAGAGTTCATCAAAGTCCCATATGCTTCAAGTAGCATTTCACTGTTCTACTAATCCATGGTAATTACTCCATTTTGTATTCCTGTTGTGATACTAGGTAGTATCAGGTAGTTTGACATGCATTTTTTCATTTTTCTATCTATTATTTCTCTAGGTACTATGTATTAGACTTGTCTCCCTATAATTATGTAAGCATTTTCAGACAGATTTTTTTTTGTCAGTATGTAAACCTTATGCCTTACAGCATTATGGTATAGCCTTTTTAAATATTTTGTTTGACTCATAAAAACAGATGGCATATTAGAAACATTTATAGAGCTACATCAACATGTTGGGAAATATTTAATACTTCATCCTATGTTTAAAATAAGCTTTTTTGCAATGATTTTTGGAAAATTAGATTTCAAAATACATCTAGAAATAGTTTCTGCTGTTTAGGAGAAAAATGTATATTCCTTAAAATGTTTCCACTAATCTAAGAATAGAGATAAATCATCAGCTTATAAGAGTTATCATTTTCATTTTTAATAACTCGCTTTAGAAGCTTATAAACCAGTGAAAGAAAGGACGTGTAAGTCACCTGTCTCTGTAACCATAGAATGATGATGCCACTGCCTGTTACTAGGTTCATCAGAGTCTTTACATATTTATAATTACCCTTCCATAAATACTTTGCAACTTGACCATAGCATTTTGCCTCTCTATTAGAATGAGGCAGAAGGTCCAAGTTAAAAGCAAAATCCTTAATGAATTTAACGAAATTAAGCAAAGAGCTCTAGGTTATAGGAGCAGAGTTAATGGATTCAGCTGTTCTCTACTTTCAATTCAACCAACAAATTCTGCATTCATTTTCCAGATGTGAACCTTGCTAAAATAAAATGGAGCAAAATTAATTTTGTGAAACTGTTAAAATCACCCCTGGAGATAATTGGAGATAACCTAGTGTGTCACAAATCTACAGCTAGAAAATCAGTGTTTACAGGGCTGGTTTCAATGACTAAATTAGAAAACTGTTTCGAGGTTCATTTTTAATGCATGCTTGCCAAGTTTTCCCAGGGTTCTTTCATGTGATTTAGTTGTCACTGGAGATTATTGGTTGTGTTTTCCAGCACATAGAGGTGGCCAGTTTCAGAAGCGGATTCAATATATGGAGAGCTTCTCAAAGTGTGGCCAGTGCATGAAACCCATCAGCATGTTTAAGCTGCCAAAAAAAAAAAAAAAATTCTGGGCTTCACCACACACCTACACAGAATCTCTGAAGATGGAGCTGGGGAGAGCTGAATCTGTATATGTGGAAATTTAACAGCAAACTGGTCTGTGGAGTCCATGAAGCTTGTACATTTGGCCCCAAACACTTCCATTGTATTTCAAATTAGCAAGCTCTGAATAAAGATTTCTGATCTCCCATCCATCATCAGACAATACAGAATGAACATTAGAACCAAGATTTATTTTTCTAGGACTGATCGTTTCACACTTTTCATCTGTTTGCTAGATGTACTGATTCATCTGAATTGCTAAAAATATAAGAGTTAGGCTATCTTGATGCACAGTGGAAAATCCACAATCTTTCCAAAGAGCAATGTGGGCTTTATCCAGTTTTTACGTTCTTGTAACCCAACTGAGAGCAAAATCAGCTGAAGTGGGAGCTTATTCTGGCTGTATTTTTGCTCTTAGGTTTGTTGTCTTTTGGCACATGTCTCTGTTTTTTTTTATCTTTCAGGAAACTATCTGCAGAGTGAGTCAAATTTCAGATTCTCCGAAAAACTTTATTGGTCTATTGTTTTCCTCACTACAGAGGTTGTAAAGCTTCTTACAAAGTTATTGATAAGCTCTAAATACTTAGATACAAAATAATAAGCAACTTGTAGTTCTGTTAGATATACTACTGCACATTTTAAAGTAATTTGAACATTTATGGAGCCCCTTAACCTCACACTGTTGATCTCTCCAGCAGTGACACCTAGACAACATGAACACTTAATGTCTTTTAAAATATGAATTACATCAATATTTGCACTCTTGTAAATCAATTATATGAATTTTCTTTTAAAAAAGATTTATTATTTTTAAACATTTTTGCTAATATATACTGAACAGATTTTATGCATGCCATAGACTTTGTTCCAAGGAGACAACTGAATTTCCTTCACTCTCTCTTCTTTCTCCCCTATAACCCTTTCCTCCCGTCTTTATCAGTTATTGCAAAGACATAATTGTAACTTACTTTATATTCACCACCCTAATTAGCTGTGAATCTAGCTATTTTATAATAAGTTTCAACAAGTAAGAAGTAGGACGACCACAGTTCTGTTGGAATATAAACACAGGCTGAAAATGACAGTCATGACCCAAAGTGATCATTTCATTCCACAACAGATATTTGAAAGGATTAACAGAGAGAAATGGAGAGAGAGAGAGAGAGAGATCTTGCATTCATGAGTTTACTCTTGGTGAGGGGGAACAGGGAACAAACAGGGACCATCTTCCATGGCTTTTTTCAGACTGTTAGCATGGAGCTGGTTTGGAAATGGGGTAGCTAGGACTTGAACCAGCACCCTTATGGGAAGCTGACATCCTAGATGGTGTGTTCACCTGCTGCACCATAATGCTGTCTCCAAGATAAGTTTTCAAAGTGTCTTTATGGGACTTGCAAACCTGAGTGCAGTATACAGATACTTAATAAGTTTCATGAACTTGTTGAGAGATACAGGTTTAACCAAATTATTTAGCTTTGAAGGATTTGTGTGAAATGTCCTTTTTGAACCTTAATTTCAGTGAAGGAAGGAATGAAATAAACATTTATTAGATATCCATAATATACCAGCTCTTCTACTTTATGCTTCAGTTTATATTACTTATATCACCCTCTAAATCACACTTAAGATTGGGCTCAGTAATGTAAGAACACATCAAAGATTGAAACCCAACTGTAACTCCAAAAGTCAATATGTTTTCATCCTGATACATTTCCTCTCTCAGGCCTTTTGATAACATCTTGTAAAAAGTGCAGTAAAAACTGATGAATAGTTTTTGGTTCTGAGAAACTAGAGAAAGGAGCAGGGACATAGCAGTAGCGAAATCAGATCATATGGAATACTAATAATTATACGGTCTGTATGATCTGAGAGTATAAAAAAGAAGACATATTGGCTAAAATGATTATTTTCTTCCTCCTAATTTTCTAAAACGAGTTTAAATAATTTATAAATAGGCATTTCTCATTATTGTGTCTGTCTTATCTACTTACATATTCTTGAAAACTGTATTGAAACCTTTTTTTTTTCCAGGGGAAGAAATGAAAGATTAATTTAAAAAGAAGAGGTTGAATGTGGGTATCTGTAACACACAGTGTACCCACATTAAAATTCTTTCTTGTGTTGGTTTTGAGTTCAGTCTACAATTCTGTTACTGCCTTGTTACTGTTTATTGTTTATTAAAAATGGGAATATTTAAAGTGTATTTACTGATTTGTGTGTGCTACAACTTTTATTTGGACAATCTTTCTGGCATTGTTTAATTGGGGATAACGGTCTCCATGTTCAAGACTCATGGCGCTTTCTTAACAGTAAAATAATGGTTAAATGTGTTTAGAAAAATAGCTTTTCATTTTGATTTGTTCCATGAACTTGTACATTTTTGTAATGTTATATCACTGTCTGAAAGTAGGAATTGGTTGATTGGGGGAAGGGAGAAATAATGTAATTCAGACAAGCAATAATTACTAGGTCAAGGAATAGGGCAATTAAAAAAATGATTCATGGCAAGTCCGAGTGAGACATTTACATTCTGAAATTAATTATGAGACTCTTGATTTAAATTACAATCAAGAAGAAAAGTGCAGAGAAAAGAAAGGTTCAGGAAAATTTTATAAATCCTCATCTCAACTACAAATTAGTAAAGATCTTATATTCAACTAATGTGTCAGAGTCCATTAAAGAGATTGCAAACCCTATTTCATTGTGACTAAGCTGCCAGACACTATAACCTCCAAAGTTTTATATAATCAAAGAGAGAAATTGTGCCTATTTTGATAAATCAACATGAATAGCCATGCTGCAAAAATGCCAAAGATGGGCACTTGGTTTTATAGGTTTGACAAAGAGGTGTCCCACTGACCAAATCAAGAGTGAGAGCTCCAATAAACTCTACAGATTAACATATTTAACGAGGAATTCTTTAATGTTCATGTAGAAAACAACAATCGCCAACTGACAGTGCATTTCTGGTACAGTGCACCCTTAGAAGCTGGCTTTAACTGGAAAGGTCTCATGTCTTACAGTGTTGATCTTTGGCCTTCTAGGGAGGGGCAATGACTGCTGCTGTGCTTCCCATTTTATCCTTCTGTTCTAGTCCTCCATTCACCGTTCCTTTGTGTCTGTGTCACATCCCCATTAAACTTTGCTGTCCTGGACCCTATTATCACAACTTGTTCTAAACTACCCTAACTTTTTTATTACTCTCTCTGATAAGCCCAATCTAGTTTATAAGGAGGATCCTGACCTATCCTTTTCCTATTCGACTGTAGGACATTCGGTATGTTTTCAATGGATGCTTTTGGTGAATGTATCAAATTACAGAAAGATGCTAATGAGCAGTCATTTTAGGTCAGGTGATAGGTGGGAGATTATTGATTTTTCAACTCATAGGCCTACTGCTCCCACAGATGGTATTAGAAACCGTCTTTGGAGTTTGGCATAGTAGTGTGAAAGACAAGACTTCATATTTGAAGATGAGGAATTGCTCAGAATATGTGTGCTTGAACTAGATGAAACTGATTGTCCTGGCTAGTAAGCCTCTCTTGAGGTGAAAAAATTAGGAGCTAGAGTAAATTCCGCCATCAGATGGTTTAACTCTGATATTAAAAATATATGATCAGATAGAACGTATGGTCTGAAGGAACTTGTGGAAGTGACCAGTATTAAGTAATCAGATATGTGATTAAGTATGCTGTTGCCCATAAAAAAAAATGTTATTTACTCATTCAGTAAGTCCACCAGGCAGCAGTTAGTGTCAAAGATTTTTTTTTTGCATAGAAAATTCGTTGTAACTCACCAGGCCAAACCATGTTACTCCACAGAGGAGTAAAATGGTTTCTCATTTGGTCCAGTTAGAATGGCCTCCCACAGAGACAGATAGATGAGCTCCCACAGCCAGCTCATGCTGCTGCATGGACCTTGGCTTCAATGTGCTTAATAAGGAAGGGACTTCTCAGATTCATTTGGAAATTTGCAAATGTAAGCACTTTTCAAGGGAACAACTTAATTTAATTCCTCTGTCCATGTAGTTTTCAATGTAGTTCAGAATCCTTATATTTGCTAAAAATGATTGATGATTTCCAATACCCTAGCAATAATTTCAGCCTCTGTTAAAACTTGCATTTAAGACTTAAATACAAGCTCCATTTTTAGACATTGATTTTTTTTAGTTAATGAACTTTCTGATGGATTAGGGGGTTAAAATCTGGGCATCATTTTTGATATGAAAATGATTCTATAACCTATTGAAATGAATGACCATGCTAACTCTGAATACAAAATGACATATTGACTTGTGAAAACATTGAATTGAGGTCAGCTGTCTTTTAATTGTGTGTGGAAGTTATGGCACTTCATGTAATTCAATCAGTAAGCATTCTCTGTGATATTGAATTACCTCTCAGACTTTTCATCTCTAATCCAGGTTGGTTTTCTTGTTAGGCAGTGAGAAAGCCAGGATTAAGGATTTCTCTTGACAAGAATCACTGCAGATGCATCTTTTAGTATGTTTTAACCTTTGCTTTCAATATCTGAAGTTCATTTTAAATTCAATTTTATAAAAGGTATTAAATTTCAGGTTTAATTGACATAACAGAATGTTTTGTATTTAATTTCTATAGTGAAATGTGGGTGAATATATGTAATTTTTTTAGGATATAGAAAGTAGTGAGTGTCGTTACTAATACTTGTACTATCTAAATCCATCACAAATCCTGGGATGTTTATTTACCAGCCCAAGTACTCTTAACAGGCTAAGTTAAGAGTTGTAGGCATTAAATCAAGTTAATTTAAAATACTGATGTTTGGCTCTCTGAGCTTAGTGTTGATACTAAGCAAACCAGAGTATTATCTGTATCTTTTTTTCTCTTTTCATTTTATTCCTGACTTCTTCGTAGGAAGTTGAATACTCAGTCAGCAATGTGATAACCTTCTTCCTTCTCAAATCATTTTCTTCTGCCCTCTATTATTAGAATGGCAGTACTTTGTAAATTTTAAGGTGGGACAAAGGAGAGTAGGGTTTCTATGTTGGTAAAGCATATCCCAGTGCCTGGGCAAGATAGCTGCCCCACCAAAGCACATGTCAGCACTGGCTGAGACCTGTGTCAGGTTTGTGTTGCTTGAGGCAGTTTGCACCTTTGACCTGTGTTTTGAAGTGCATGGTTAAGAGCCTCAGTTGTTCTGTTTCATTTGACTTGCAAAGTGTTTTTCAACATTAGTTTTCTAATGAGGAGCTTCATTCCCAGAAGATGTCTTAGCCAGGAAAATATATGTGATTTATGACTAGGGCAAATAATAAAAATATATAAAACTATACCTGGTGGAGTCTTAATAGGCCACTCCTAGATATTTTTGCTCCTAAGTTAAACTGGCTTTGTCCATGTCTGTATCTGATATGTAGATTTATCTCAATATCAGGTTTTTATAGGATTGGTGATCCTGTGTTGTTAAAAGGGCCTGTTTAAAAGTGAGGACAATTATTCTGACTTTGAATTTGTCCTAAATAATGTTAAGATTTAATATTTTAAAAATATATCTGATGTTTGTATGCATTTTATCAGGTGTACTGAAAAATAAGAGGTGCATTCAAAAAGAATGGTTAGGCTAAAGCGATTTTTTTAAAACTTGAGGAATACTCTGCTCTCAGAGCCTTAACCTGAATTATTAGTGCATATAAATCCATCTTCTTAATTAAATGAGCCTTTGGCCACAGAACACCTGCGTATGGACAGTTAGTTAGTAGATCTTATTATGAGACTGGCCTGGCCACATAATCCATTAGTGGTAGGATTCTGTTATAGTGGTAGCAGCAAAGTCATTTTTATGGTTGTAAGAATTTTCTCTTTGTTCTGTCACTATCAATTATTTCATTCCTAATGAAAATCTAAAAAGGTGGAGCAGGTTTATGATCTTTGCTTTGGGTAGATAATCTGTAACATCTCCATTCAATAAAGCCAAGAATTTTGTTTTATTTATTTTTATTATTTTCCCAGAAAGGAACTATGTAGTTTGTCTGAAAGATGTTTGTACTTATGGGGGAAGTGATAGTAGAGAGGATGGAATTATTGTGTCACAACATTCCACAGAAAAGCACGGCTAGCCAATGAAATAGCATTATGTATTTATAATAGTGTTTGCTTATGATTGTAATAGTGAATGTTACATGTAGACCTGGAGTACTTTGTCAGTGCCTTATTTAGAATTTTGGAGAAATAATGTTTAGTAGTTAAGTACATTACTGATTAATTCATGTGTGGTAATAAATGAGAGGAACTCTCGATACTGGTCCAAGATTCAAGCCCTCCTTTCAGTTAAAGCACCAGTAAAATGGTAACAACAACAATAACAAAAACAACCAAACAAACCAAAAAAACCTCCTTTAAGTAACAATACAAAATCAATTCAGTCCAAAACTAACATGCCAGAGACAAGAAATAGAATCTGGTTTCTTGGACTTGGAGAGGAATGTTAAAGGTGGTGTATGTAGATTACATGATACCTGGACGTGCAGATGTTCCTCATTGCACTTTTTAGGGCAGGTAACAATCAGATCAGTATAAGGAAGATTTTTCTAGTAATCGTTAATTTTTCAAAATTGGTGATTAAATTTCTATTTGGGATGCATTCAAGCAATATATACAGAGATTGCAAACAGAAAATGTTATATTTAAGGTTGAGCTATGATGACTTTTAGCAATTTTAGATTGCTTGGTTACGTCTGCTCGGATATTTCTTCTCCAAGTTTTGTGTTGTCCAACACAGATGTTGAGAATAAAGAGTGCTGTCCCAGCAGGAATAGCTTTGGCAGACACTTCAGTGGAGTTACTAAAGTTAGGCTGAGAGCAAGTGCACCACATTCACTCCTTCATAATAGTGTATCAGGCACAGTGCAACAATTTTATATGGATTATTTAGACCTGTGGACTATTTGCTGTGTTTTATCAATGAGGACTCAAAGACAGATAATGGAGAAGTAATTTGCTTCATATCATATGGCTTGTAAAATGCAGATATGACTTTGAATCCGTGTTATCTAACTACAAAACTGAAGCTCTTCATCAGTTATTGTGCTATGTACAATACATATGTGTATGTACAATACATATATATGTACACATGCACATACACATACACATGCTGTTTTGTCTTCATCCATGTCTACAGAAGAGTATGAGGATGGCAGGACCTGATACTCAGTCCAAACAAGTTATTGGTTGTTTCTTACCCGGTGATGCTTAGTATGCATGCTTTTTTGGGATATATATTGTAAATTAACAAGCCTCAGCTCAAGATGTTAGGTAGAATTTTTTGAACCTTTTTTTTACTCCCCATTCTGTGTGTGTGTGTGTGTGTGTGAGAGAGAGAGAGAGAGACAAAGAGACAGCAAGAAAGAGAGAGAGAATCCATGTCTGTCCACAATGATACGAGACACATGGTGAGCTTGCAAAACAAAATGATGTGACAAGGAGGAGTCATGGGATTGGGTGGTACACTTATATGTTATTTTTAATTATATGTGTCCAAAGAGCTGAAGTTTCTAGCAATTGACCCATTCTGATGATAGGCATCTAGATGGCTAAATGATTTGAATCATTATATTTGAAGTTTTGAGGTTGTAATGAACTCTTCAAGTGATAATGGAGGACATAAATATTATACTGTAAATTCCCAAGTACACAAGAGCAAAAAAGAGTAGGAAGAATTTAATCTCAGAGAAGGAAATCTTATCAAAAGCTACATGGACAAGTAGGCAGGTACTGGTTGCAGAGGTCATCTGATGGGTGGATTTTTGTTTGTTTTAATTTTCTACTTGCTTTGTGTTGGTATCTTCACCTACTGAAGTATTAAGCTTGTGATTGTGAAGTGAAATGAAAGAATGCCATTATAAAAATTAAAAAAAAAATAAGAAAGAGGGAGGATGGAGGCAACAGGAATGTAGGGTGGCAAGTATCACTATGCTTTTAAATCTGAATTATGAATATGTGAAAGAGAGAGAGCAAACTTTCCATCCTTTGATTTACTCTCTAAATGACTGCAGGGGCCAGGATTGGGCCAGATGAAAGACAGGAACCAGGAGCTTCTTCTGGGTCTTCCTCTTGGTTGAAGGAACCCAAGCACTTTGGCTGTCCTCTGCTGCTTTCTCAGAGAGCTGAGCAGAGAGCTGGATGGGAAGTGGACAACGGACACAGGAGCTTGTACTCATGGGATGCTGGTGCTGCAAACAGTGGCTTATTGTACTGTGATGCAGTGCCAGTTCCTGGCCTGGATTCTATAGAGCAATCAAAAGGTCTTGAAGGCAAGCAGATCAAGATGTGTTCTTATAGACTCAAATTTATCAAGGTTGTAAGCAAGCATGAATTATTTAATTATAGGATCATGGTGAGAAGAATAATATTGAAATGTAGATAATTTGCATATGCTATTAGAGAAAGTTGATGCTGCATTGTGTATGAATAGAATATGTGTTTGTGTGGGGGTGAGATTTGGCATGGTAATTAAGATAGTACTTGGGACTGCCACAACTCATATTGACTGGTTGGTTGGAGTCTCAGCTTCTCTACTTCTGATCCAGGTTCTTGCTAGTATAGACCCCCAGAGGGAGCAGATGAAATCAAGTACTTGGATCCCTGCCACCCAAGTGGGATATGATTGCCTTCAACCCTGGATGGCATAGCATTTGCGGAGTGAATGAGCAGATGAAAAATCTCTCTGTATGTTTCTATTAAAAATGGAAAATGAATAATTGAATGCATAAAAATTTTAAAAAACAATGGAAAATTAGATTATGAATTGGAGAAAAATTCCTGTGAAGGTTATTACTTGGATGATTGACAAGATTTGAATATTGACTGTTTGATAATTGTGTCCATCAAAATTATTTTTTTGAATTAGTGAAATTACTGTGGTTTTGTAAGAGGATATCCCTGTTAGATGACTTATACTGAACTAAACTGATAAATAATGTCCAGTGTTCATATGGTTCCCCTAAATGATAGTAGCGATAGTGAAATATGCTATGGTATGTTTCCACCTACTAATATAGTGTATTAGTGAAATATGCTATGGTTCCATAAGAGGATATCCTTATTAAATGACATGTACTGAACTAAGCTAATCAAAAATGCCTTTACTTTCTAATGGTTCAGCAAAATGATAATAGTAATAGTACTGTTATTACTGAGAAAAAAATTCATGAAATGTGACAAAATATACTTTGTATTTCTAGGTGAGGAATATGTCTGTTCAAAACACTAGTGTTGTAAGCTTTTGAGGATATGAAATGTAGCAAACAAAAAGAAGGAAACAGAACACATTCTTTTGAGGCCTGCACCTTGGCAAATCAGGTGATTCCTCTACCTGCAAGTGCCAGCCTCCCATTTAGGCACTGGTCTGTGTTCTGGCTGTTCCACTTCTGATCCACCTCCCTATTTATGGCCTGAGAAAGCAGCATGTGATGGCCCAAATTCTTGGGTCCCTCAACCCACAGGGGAGCCTTTGCCTGGCTTCTGATGGCCCAGTTCTGGATTTTGACCATTTGGGGAGTGAACCAGCAGATGGGAGATCTTTCAGTCCCTCCTTCACTCTGTAGATCTGCTTTTCCAATAAAAATAAATAAATCTGTGAGAAAAATTCTGCAAGTCAAAACAGAATAGTAATGAAGGTTAAAGTATATTGGGCTCTCTATAAATAGAAATCTGACAAATGCAAAAGAGCCCCAAAACTATAATAGCTGTGAGAACATGTAAAAATAGAGTGTGCACTCCTTTATTCCAAGGCTAATTTAAATGTTTTCATGCAGTATACTGAGTAGTGACAGAAAATTATTCTCAATAATTCTTGAAAGAAAATGAATTTTTAGAACATATTCCTGTGCTGGGTTGCAGATACTATTATGATGTACAAAGAAGAAACATTAAATAGGGAAAGAAAGCTCTCTTAAGTTTTATCCCTCAGGGCTGTGACATTAGAAATTTTAATTGGAAGAAAGGGCAGATTGGTGATAATTATCTGAAGAGAGAAGAATTTAATAAATAAGAGAACCTGCAGAAAACAAGTGAAGCAGGGTATGAATAATATTCAAAATTCAGAGATTGTTTTCCGGTTCGATACATAAAGCCACTGAGTGCTCTGACCAGCAAGATGTCCTGTCTTGCATTTCTTATCTTTAAGCCTTTGGGAAATAAGAAGTCCATTACCATTCTGGTTGGCCAGAAGGCCTCTTGTTGGCAACTTGCCTTGGTCTTATGATTCCACTCTACCATCCTTGTAGGCCTTTTTCTTATCTGCTAAAGAGGAAAGCAAAGGATCTGTGAAGTATCAACATATCCTGTGTTCCAGTTTTCAGTTTGTCAGTGCAGCCAACTCTTAATATTTTCACAAGTTTTTGGTTTGTTTTGTCCTCATTTTGAACCCTTGTCAGGCCACGAATTTCCAATCAATTCACTTTTCCGTTTCTTCTATTTCATTTTCAATGCTACTTTAAGTAGTAAGGTATTTTCTGACTTCAATCTCCAGTCAGCTAAAAGGGTCTGTTGAAGATTAATTTCAGTTTCCCAGAGCAGTACCCACCTCATACCCCACAATTATCATTGCAGGTTATGTAGGCAAAATGAGCAAAATACCTCAAGTGGATAAATAGGTAAGTTATTTGAGAAAAAAAATTGTAAGTAAGTTAGCTTAATTTCGTCTTAAGTCAGAGAAAAGCAGCAGCAACAACAAAATAAATGAGATAAAGAATAAAGAAAAATGGAAGCTATATATTTTTTTCTTTTAAATACATTAAACTCAAGAAAATGATAAAGGGAAACATTGTTCCTCTATCTGATAGGAAAAAAAAGCTCTTAACTGATGACATACAAAAGGCAGATACTTTTTAATAAGCTTTTTTTTTTCTTTTAACCTCTGTCTTCATGCTAGCAATCTTTGATCTAATCGTTGGAATTGCCAGCACCTGGAGGGGAAGGGCAGCAAGTCATGGTAAAAGAAGAAAGCAACCAGAGATTGTGAGGAGCAACCAAACCAAATTAGAGATCATTCAAGTGCTGGGCTGGAAAACTTTAATATAGAAATGAAACTCAAGTTTGGGGTTCTACAGGATATCAGACATGATAAGATATATCCCTAACTTACCAGAAAACTGCACGCAGTAACTGGTCTTGGGTAACATTTTTAAAGAATGATATTAAAGTATAACTTAGTTATGAAATTATTCCTGAAAGATACAGTTTAGTAAATATAGTCCCTATGAGTTCATAGACATTATCAATAGTCTTAAGCAATTCCGTGAAAGATTTAACCAGTTACATAAATGTAAGCCTTTTTTTTCAAATAAAGGTATTAAATGATGAATCATAGGAAAGAACAACAGAGGTGTTGGTAAGTGAAAGAACAAAAGATTATAAGAAGTAGAAAGAAATGGGCAACTGTGCAGTGTTAACTAGTTAGCAACTGGATCAGAATTTGATGCAAAGAATATCCCCAAATTAACAACACCATTCTTTATATAGCAGCTCAAATATGTGGGAGTAAAAACCATCTTCCCTAGCTCACAAGTTCTCTACTTCCACAGGAAAATGGAGGTGTGTTTCTCAGGACTACTATTTGACTTTCTGTCCAAACTCATATAATTAAGTCCTCTGTCATTTTTGTTCTTAGCTTGGTTAACTTCTCAGATAATGTGTTCTGTGAAATTCATTTATCTGGGGGCAGGTTTTTTTTTTTTATTCTGTCTGTTCTTTTTTTTAAAAGATTTATTTATTTTTATTACAAAGTCAGATATATGAGAGGAGGAGAGATAGAGAGGAGGAGAGACAGAGAGGAAGATCTTCCGTCCAATGATTCACTCCCCAAGTGACCACAATGGCTGGTGCTGTGCCGACTGATCCGAAGCCGGGAATTTGGAACCTCTTCCGGGTTTCCCACACAGGTGCAGGATCCCAAAGCATTGAGCTGTCATTGGCTGCTTTCCAAGGTCACAAGCTGGGAGCTGGATGGGAATTGGAGCTGCCGGGATTAGAACTGGCGCCCATATGGGATCCTGGTGCATTCAAGGTGAGGACTTTAGCCGCTAGGCCACACTGCTGGGCCCTATCTGTTCTTTCTTTTTGCATCATTTTTCTGATAATATAAGATCATTCCCAAATCATTAGGAATGTAACTTAGTAAAATCTTTATAGAAAGGAGTTATGGAGAATCCTCAAATATTTGAAAATAGATCTACTCCATGACTGAGTCATCCCAAATGAAATGAAATCAACATATGAAAAGGTTATTTGTACCCCCATGTTTATTTCAGCTCAGTTCACAGTAACTGAATGTGAACTCCATCCAGATGTCCATCAACTGATGACTCGATAAAAAAGTGTGTATACTGCACTACTGAATACTACTCTACCTTATTATTGTGGATATTCTTTTACAATAGAAGAGATGCAAGTGGAAGCTATTACACTTCATGAAATAAACCAGAACCAAAAAAGGCAGATACCATGTGTTTTCTCTGATATGGGAGAGTGAATATAGGATACACAAAGGAATAGGAATGAAACATACGTGTTGTGATTTAATGTTTTTTTATCCCTGATTTATACTTCTGTGGAACTTGGTGCTTCTACTTCTTGTTAAATATTATGGTTAGTTCTGTATTAAGCACATTATTGTAGAGTATATCAAAGTTACATTTTGTAAAAATTTTAAAAATGAAGGAAGGAGGAGAATAGATGAGTGTAAGGAAATATTGTCTCCTTAGAATTGTACCTATGGGGGGGGCTCCAGAGCGACCCTGATGGTCATTGCAAGAGAGGCTGGGTATCCAAAGTGGAACTAACTAAGGACCAGAGAAAGCTCCTTTCCCAAGTCCCGAAGGAAGTTTACTGTTCTTCTGTTTCTGAGGACCGCACCCCCCCCCCAAAAAAAATTAGATTAGACAGACAGAGACCAAAAAGAAAAGCTTAGAACAGACAGGAAACTGTCAGCTTGGACTCTCATATACCTTACTAGGTAGGAGACAAAGATTAGTTACGCCTCACTAAGATATTGAAGATTTCTCTGCACACCCCTCCTAAAAATGTTCTGCACCTCAATTGTTAACATATGCCTTATTAGAGTTATAAGCCTTTTTGGACTATCCTAAAATTTGCCAAGTTCAGTAAAAATCATGCTTCAATTCTGTAAACTGCTAAATATAAAAATGAAAATAGACATGAGACAGCTGAATAGTACCCTATAACCATTTTAAGGTGTGTAGCAGCTGGTTGTGTATAAACCAAAATTGAAATGTCAGTGAAATAGTCAAAGGATGTGGTTAAGAACTTGCATTCACTGACATATTGGCCACTCAATACCATGTCAATTAACTCCATAATGTTGTAAATTGTTGTTGATGTTATGTTGTGGCTTTTCATTGGACGGGATGATTTTCTGCCAGCTCTATTTTCAGACCAGGGATGATCTCCCAAGCAAACTGTTGAATTTATCTGGACAATAAGAGGCTGGACTCTATGCATGGTACATGCTCGCAATGAAGGAATCATGACTGGATATGAACTGTAATTCTGCAAAAATGTGGAGGAATCCAACATGGGGGGGGGCATGGAAAGGGGTTGGGGAAATCCCAGAGCCTATGAAACTGTATCATAAAATGGAATTAAAAAAAAAGAATTGTACCTATGGAATATGTTAAATTTTTCTCTTTGCATTAATAAGAATTCTAAAATGCAAAACAAAAGATTTATTATCACAGGTTACAAAATCCCCCTTGGATTCAATCTGCCATGCCCAAGCCTCTCTCCTCAGTTGACAGCCAAACTGAATGAATTTATTGCCTCTAATTTTGATTTCATTGTTTGATTTCCTATTCTGTGTCTAATTATTGGCAAATTAACACTCTGTAGCTCTGCTGTTGATTAAGTTTATCAGTGACTTTCATGTAGTCAAGTGCAATCTTCACTTCTTATCTAATAAAGATCACCTCTCCCTTCTTCCTGAATTACTTCTTTTGGTTTTGGTTGCATCTTATTCTTCTACATTCTTTTCATACTGGCTGGCCTTCTTCAGTTTCCATGATTAAGTTCTTCTGAGTTCTCCAAGATCACGTCCTGTACTTTCTCTTCTTAGGCTATGCTGTCCTTGGGTTGAATCCCTGAATTTCATATGCATATGAAAATGAAATGAATGGCTATGTGAAAGATATGTGAAAAAGCTTCAGGGGTGTGATGTGTGGTTTCTCTCTGAAATTTCAACTTTTATTTCCAAATACCTCATTGAAAGTTTCTCAACTTGAGTGTGTTGTACTAGCAACATTTGATGAATAGACACCCAAATCTCATCCTTTCATGGATTCTGTCTTGGTTAATTTCCTCAAACACCAGTTGGTTTATTATACTCTTTCTTACATCCAGTCTATTTGCAAATTTTGTAGAAATACAAAGAAAAATTTGGCAAAGTTTGTAGAAATTCAAATGACTGGATAAATAAATAGATAGGTAACCATAACATAATTTATTAAATGCAGTTGGACTATACATACCTTCCTTTGAACTGTAGTGAGGTTTTACTGAAGTTTAAACATCTTGGAGAGTTTTGTTGTCTGTTTGTTACAATTGAATGAGTGCATGAAAACGTATTACTAATAATTTTCCTTTGGGGGGAACCATGATAATTCCTCTGATGGATGTTAAACCAACAGGTAGGGAGCAGGCATGTGGAGCAGCAGTTATGTTCCTGCTGGGAGGCTTGCTTCAATACTTGAACTCCTGCATCCTGTGTCAGAGTGTCTGGCTTGAGTCACAGCTCCTCTGTTTCAGATCCAGATTGGTGCTGATGCACACCTTGGAAGGCAGCAGTGGAGAAGTCAAGTTGCTTGTGTCTCTGCAAACCTCTTTGGAGACCCTGGCCAAGTGCTGGATTCCTGGTTTGAGCCTCGCCCAGCTCTGTTTGTTGTAGGCACTGGAGAGTGAATTTGTAAATGGTAGATCTGTCTCCATATTCCTGTCTGAACCTCTGCTTTTCAAATTGAATTAAAATAATTTTTAAAAAATATTTATTTTACTTTTATTGGAAAGTCAGATAAGCAGAGAGAAGGAGAGATAGAGAGGAAGATCTTCTGTCCAATGATTCACTCCCTAAGCGGCTACAATGGCTAGAGCTGTGCCTATCCAAAGCCAGGAGCCCAGAGCCACTTCCGGGTCTCCCACATCGGTGCAGGGTCCTAAGGCTTTGGGCCATCCTTGACTGCTTTCCTAGGCACAGGCAGGGAGCTGAATGGGAAGTGGGGCCACCGGGAATAGAACCGATGCCCAAATGGGATCCCAACACGTGCAAGGCAAGGAAGGACTATAGCTGCTAGGCTGCTGTGCCTGGCCAAAAATGAATTTTCTTTTTAAAGAAGAACACTTAAATAATAATAAAAAATAAACCAAAAGAGGTGTAAATCACCATAATACCTATTATATATCAAAGTAATATTTTTTTATTAAGGGCATTTTTATGGGCTTGTATACTACTGAGTGCAGTAGATAAAACTGAGAAAGCTAAATGGAAACAACTCTGTATTTAGGGCGGAAAGCACAGCCTAAATCAACAAAAATACTATAGAAATAAATGTGAGGAGGAATTGGGGGTGTGCAGAGAAGTAAGAAGGCCTGTAAGAAGGCCTGAATTTCCAAGGAACATGGTCCTGAGTCTATCTGTAATCCTACACTTTAATGCATAATTAAGATGTCTCTTAAGATATCTCTCTCTCTCTTGCTTATTTATTTATTTATTTACTTTGGTAAGAAATAGGGTGATATTTCCAGCTGGGTTTGGAAATCTCTCCCCAGTTTGAACTTTCAGAAGGTTTTGCTCCTATCTGTAATGATAATGACTATTTAAAACTTCCTTTTAATATTTGTGTACATGTGTTAATCTCTCCTACTAGACTGCCAACACTTTAAGATGAAACATTGTGTTTTGTTTTAATTAATCTTTTAATACTTTCTTGCAAATTATTGGAGGACACTCAGTAAATATTTATTTTGTGAATGAAGGAATAAGCAGCAAAGAAGGCTGGATTGTGAGAGTGTGTGTGTGTGTAAATTAAGATATTTTTGAAATATGCCACCATTATAGTTGGCTCACACCTAGAAAAATTTTTAAGTTTTATTTAAGAAAAGCACGTTTAATAAATCTAGATTTAGGTAGAGGGCTAGATGAATGGACGGATGGATGGATGGACAGATATGTAAATAGATGTACAGATGGATATAGGACATGTAATTGATATAGATAGGTATGCAAGTATGCAGATAGGTCTAAAGTACATGATTTACTTGTGAAAGTTAACAAAAAGGACTACTTCGTTTTTGATTTTAAAAGTGGAGATGTATAGTTCAAAGATCAATGACCTCTCACTTTATTCTTATTGAATTGAATATTTAATGTCTATTCTAATTATTGTCAGTACAGTAGGGCAGAGAATCAAACCAAGGCACTCTTGATATGTGATGCTGGCATTGTTACCGCTAGTTCAGATAGCTACCCCTTAATGGTATAATTCAGTTACTCTTTATTATTACAATGTGTTTATTAGACTTCATTTTAGATCTTTATATCAGTATATAAATAACAAATTTAAAAAGAAATGTGTTTACACCAACTGAAAGAAAAAAAATACCGACTTCAATGAATGCCATTAAGAGTCCTTGCCCTCTTGATTTTATGCAAAATATTTTATTTTTGAGAGAAAATACTTAAAAATTTTCCGCTGGGCCAGTAGACCAGTAGCTAAAATATAACATAAAATGTATATTGATCATAATGAGGACAAAAACTGCCTATAAACACATGATATAAGCCAGTGCTAATTTTTTTCTGGCTACTTGATGTCGTGAAGTAATTTATTTCCTCATATAAGATGAGAAATTGGTAAACAAAGCCATAATCCTGTTATGTGCCAGCAGGTACACTGAGGACAGCAGCCTGATATTTAATTCTATATTCTGAAAATCTACTAGTGCCTCAACATACAGGAAACACCTCTTATAAAATACTCCTATTATTGAGAAATTCACATATAATGTAACAGTAGAATACCTTTTATCCTCTTGCTAATCACTACTGTTTAACTAGCTTTATAGCAACGAGGCTGAATTTTGGTGCATCTCCTGCAAGTGTTGGAAAGACTTTTCTTTAGTTGGAAGCTATTTAATTATTTGTTTCAGAAAGGAGCAGGGTGGTTGACTTATTGAATATTTAGTATTTCCACCATTTAGAGTGATGTCAAAAATTTATAATTCAGTTTATTGCCTACAGTCTCTAAGTAACATGGGGCTCTCTTTGTGTTTCTGTTTGATTGTATTGGGATGAGCAGTTACCTTGTGCTCATTCTTTACATGGTGAGAATAGTAAAGACAGTTATTGATAGCCAAAATGCAGTGTGTTGCACATAGGCTAATACCATGATGAACACAGAATTTCAGAGACAATCAATATTAGACATGGACCATTGGTGATATAATGGAAAAGACAAAAATGAATCCTTTTCATATTCTTCTGAGAGTTCAAGTAAAGGCGTGAATGTGTTACAGCCATAAAAGGACAGATAATCCCAATCTATTGCTCTTCTCTTTGCTAACCAGTCACTGTTTTTTCTAAAGTCTTTTCTTCTAGATAAGCACCTATGAAATACCCTTAATTTCCTGTGTTTCTGGATAGCATTGAGTCTAGGGAAGACTCTCCCCAAAGTCATCTGTCACAAATGCAAATCCTCTAGGTTACATCAAATGGTCTTACAGAGAACCCTCAGTTCCTTCATGTTTTAAATGAATCTCTAAAGCTACATTTGGTTAAAACCAGGTGACATTTGACTGAAGGTCATTTGATACCATTGATAGCCTTTACATTTAGGAATGTGTGGATGTTTGTTATTCTGACTTTCCAAAAAGATTTAATGTTTTCCCAAAGAAAGTCTCTGGAAGGCAGCGGAAACTGTAGTTTAGAGAAAACAGCAAAAAATTGAATGTGTAATTTTTTTTTTATTGTATTGCTGTTGAAAGGTGTATTTCCTTGGAATATTTTTGAACCAAAGTATCAGTGCATCAGATTCTATAAATGGAAGCTAAATTGTCACTTTTGTTTATTGGTAGCATTTCTGTTAAAGATTTACCATAAAACACTTGCTACAAATAATAAATCCAAAAATCAATATGTATTTTTCTGAAACAGCTGTTCCTGACCTTACATAGGGTATTTAGAGACTCTTGGAGTTTTCGTAATGCTATATTTTTTGAGTAAGTGTAGGATAATGATTCATCTATTGCTCCCACTATTTTAAATGGTTGACATGTTAATATTACCCTTTTGTTATTTTTAGCCAGACAATTGACTGATTTTTTTACATCATCTTTCTACTTACACAATGCACTCTTGAGAGTACTTAAACTTTTTTTCTGATCATGAAATATTCATTAGGCACTCTTACTTAGTCAAAAAATGCAGACTGCAAAACATAGCTGTTCTTATGTTGTAATAAAATGTTTCATTTGTGTTTTTAATATAGGTAAAAAGTATTTAGTCATTGAATAATTTCTTACTAACAATTAATAGTATTATTTTCCTGTTTTATAAAATATACTTCCACTGCAGAGTAGTAAAAATAAAATACAAATGTTATTTTATCTCAGAATATAATGATTATACTGTTTACATATGTGTCTACCAAATTTCAAAATGTGGAATGAGAATGAAGACAGTCTGGAAGAATTTCCTAGAATGGCAGGATTAGCTTCTAAATTTGGTAAAGGGTAAAAATATTTGTGACTTATACTGTAAGTATGATATCTGAGAATGCTCACTTGAACTACAGAACAAAGTTGGGTACAGCTAATTTGCCAAACTTTGGGAATATAAAGTTGTATAGTTTTCCCTAACATTTGTATCTTCACGAAGTATAGAAAGGATGTAATTGTGTGTAATATTTTTTTAAAGATTCATTTTTTTATTGAAAAGTCAATATACAGAGAGGAGGAGAGACAGAGAGGAAGATCATCCCTCTGATGATTCACACCCCAAGTGGCCCAAATGGCTAGAGCTGAGCCAAACCGAAGCCAGGAGCCAGGAGCCAGGAGCTTCTTCCACATCTCCCACGTGGGTGCAGGGTCCCAAAGCTTTGGGCCGTCCTCGACTGCTTTCCCAGACCACAAGCAGGGAGCTGGACTGCTGGGATTGGAATCAGTGCCTATATGGGATCCCGGCACGTGCACGGTGAGGACTTTAGCCACTAGGCTACTGTTCCATGCCTTATAGTGTATAATATTTTTGTCTAATGTTTGCTGGGCTTTGGTGTTGGTGATAAAGGAGCATTAAAAAGTGGAGCATAATATAGTGGATGACTTTGGAAAGGTATCTAATTAAAGAGATTTCATTAAAGCAGATTAAATAAGAAGAACTGGACATTTAAATGGATAGAGGGGGTCTGCTTCATTTACAGACTGATGTGTTCTGAGAAGCATGTAGGCAGTTGGTTTTGTCATTGTGGGAATCTCAAACAGTCTTTACACAAACTTATGTAGTGAACTCAGTCTCCATGTGACTTCTTAATGCCATCTGTGGACTCAGTAAATGTGAGGTTTTTCAGCTACCTGCATCACATGGCATACCATTTAACACTAACTGCTGGGGTAAACTCTAAAATAATGATAGAAGTATACTATAATAAATAGATAAACCTGTAACAGCATTAATTATTAGTGTGATAATTATTGTTGGTGTCTGTTCATAGTTTTATCTGCTTCACTTTTTTGAATGGCACACAGTAAGTTTTGTTTGTACTAGCATCACCACAAAATGAATCATGCATGCATTGTTCTATGATGTTCTAGTAACTATAACATTACCAAGCAAGAATTTTTTGTTTCCTTTATATTCTTACAGGATTACTGTAGTATATCTGTGATCTATCATTGACTGAAATATCTTCATATACCTCATTTTATTTTTTGAATAGGAAAATGGATGTTTACAAGAAAGAGGATAAGGGTAGTTAAGTAGAGTTGGAAAGATATTATGACTGAGGATACACTGGGCTGGAGTTTTGAGAAGCAGACAGGAGTCAAGAAATGGTGATAATGAGAAGGACATTCAGGCCATAAGGTCAGCAAAATATCATGTTCTTCATCATGACTGTTAACAAACATAGGGTTTTTCCAAGGTATTTTCCTAAGGGCTGTGTGAACTAGATACAGATAGAGGTGCCTGTTTGTGCAGTTTGCAAATTCATTGCATGCTTGTGAAGTTTAGAGTAGAAAACATTTTGAATAAGGTTGTAGAAAGCGTATCACAGGGGCCACTGTATCTGTCAAGCAGTATAACTCGGGATAGAATAACAAATATATCTGATCTGTTTTCTATACTTTAATACATTTATATAAAAAGAGAGGAAATATAGCTCAGATAACCTTCTCACTCCTTGTTTTCTCATGTCTAAAATAAAGATGTTAAAGTCCTGCATCTTTGTGGTCCTTGCAAATCTAACAGCATAGTTCTCTATTGTAAGTTTGTTGACATACATCATTGAACAATAGCGTCTTACCTATTAGATGTTGATTATATAAAAATTGAGGATTACTCCTATAAAGTCGTATGTGTCATTGCATCCTTGTTTCCAGTTTTAAAAACTAATTTGCATTAAAATAGACCATTTGGAACACCTGCTTGGTCAGTCAGCACCAGTAGTTGTGCATCTTGTACAAAAAAAATGCGTAAGTGAAGTACCAAGATATTATCTAATTAAAAAATTCTTAATTATGACATTACTTTTCTCTTAAGTCTGCTCATTTTCTGTCTTTTAAATCTGCTAAGAGGTTAAAATAGGAAAAGATAGGAAGCATGAAATGTGAACCTTTGTAACATCGGACAATGTTGAAATTGTAGTGACTAAAGTGTAATGAGGAAAGAGACTGAAGTTCATGTGCTAGGCTATATTGGACAATATTAACTAATTTGAGCTCGCTGCCCATGTCCAAGCAGTGGGAAATGCCCATCCTGTTAGCCATATAAGGCCCATAAATCTTTTGGTCTAGACTTTTCATGGTAACCAAAACTGGAAATTGAAATTCAGTAAATATATAGTAGGCTAATTTTTAAGTTGGTTTTGTTTGGCCTGGTTATTATGTTATAAATATACAACAACTATTAGAAGATAAAGAAGTCCACCCCTGAAAGACTTTTGGGTCCATATTGTTCTCTGTCCTCCTTTCTGTGGGGATGGGGTCACATGTGGGAGTAGAGAGAAAGCCACAGCACGGGCAAGTTTGTGAAAAAGGTGATGACATATTCAAGGCTTTTTTCAGCTTTCCTTCCCAACATAAAATGACAGCCAAGGCAGGATAGAAGCCACGGGTGACTAAATGGTCATCTTTAAGAAAGAGAATTATCACCTCATGCCTCCAGCTGCAGGAGGTGGGTTATCTGTAGAGTCTCCCAGTGGTTCCACTATAAGAGAACAAAGAGAGCCTGTGTTTGTTTACCAGGTAGCACCTGGAATGTCAGCAGAAGACAGATAGGTTTTGTGGGGATCATTGTCTTTCCTGATCCCATGACACTACAAGATAAGAAAATGTATCCATGTACTTGAAGGGTGCAAGTAGTTGGGAACAAACATTCACCTGTTTGAACTAAGAGCTTTGTGCTGGAACAGAGAGGAAATGGGAAGGGAAGTTAGGATGGACATATTCCCTCTCTCCTTGAACTCTTCCCCATTATCTGTTCTCTGAGTACTCCTATACTCCCTGCAACTTAATAGAATCCTGAATTCATTACCCTTCTGTTACCCATAGGTTGGGGCTTGAAGAAATAAATCTGTTCAACATTAAACATACTAAAAAGAATGGACTATAGAAGGCTACTTTAAAAAGCTCATGGAATAAAAGGAATTATAGGCTGTTTATTCAGTTTCCTGAATTTTAGCAAATAAGATAGAAAATTGATGTAATTGTAATAGGGGCCTTTAAAAAGTTTTTTTTTTTGGGGGGTGGGGGGGAGGCCCAGTGCGATAGCATAGCAGCTTAAGTCCTCACCTTGATCGCATCAGGATCCCATATGGGCGCTGGTTCTAATCCCGGCAGCTCCACTTCCCATCCAGCTGCCTGCTTGTGCCTGGGCAGGCAGTCGAGGACGGCCCAAAGCCTTGGGACCTGCACCCATGTGAGAGACCCGGAAGGAAGTTCCTGGCTCCTGGTTCCGGATTGGCACAGCACTGGTAGTTGTGGTCACCTGGGGAGTGAATCATCGGATGGAAGATCTTCCTGTCTGTCTCTCCTTCTCTCTGTATATCTGCCTTTCCAATTAAAAAAATAATTAATTAAAAAAAACTCATACCTCAAATGTATTGTATTTCATTATTCTTCCCAAGCTTAACACATCCATTTTTGTTTTGGAATTTGGTTTATTCTTTGTAAATTTGAGTTTAAATTGAAAAATAATTGTGTATGACCATGGAATACATTTAGTTTGATGTTTGTATACATTGAAGAAAAGATTCAGTCAAGTAAATTATCAACACAGTTTTAACCATGAAATAACAGGACAAGAAGGGATTGTAAGTAAATCCATGAACGTTGACCATATACGACCCAACTCCATCTGTGATTAAACATTGTCAGAATAGGAAAACTTGTATTCTCCAAGGAAAAATTAATGCATGGGATATTGTATCTTTGTTCTTTATATAGTAAGTTCTTAGATTTCCTAAGCTTTCATTCCATCTTACAGAAATGTGATTCTGTAATTTGAGAGCACTAGACTTCTCTAATACACATTTCAGAAAACAGACGAGCTGGTAAAGATAGGTATATTGAGGCTGGCACCATGGCTATGCAGACTAATCCTCTACTTAGAAGTGCCGGTCTCATGTATGGGTGCTACTTCATGTTCCAGCTGCTCCGTTTCCCATCCAGCTCTCTGCTTGTGACCTGGAAGGCAGTGGAGAGGGCTCAGGGCTTTTGACCCTGCTTGCAAGTGTGCAATCCATAGGATTCTTCTGGCTTTGGATCAGCTTAGATCCAGCCATTGTGGTCACTTTGGGAGTGAATCAGTGAATGGAAGATCTTTCTCTCAGTCTCCCTTTCTCTCTGGAAATTTGTATTTCCAATAAAAATAAATCTTTTAAAAAAGAGAGATAGGCATATGACTGGTGATAAATACTTCTACCTCTAAGGAGGTTACAACCTGGTAACAGTGGACTTTGACAAAATATGCAAACATGTGCATACATGTGCACACATATTCACCAAATTGCAGTGCTGTGAAGTCAGGGCCAATAGAAAGATTTCCACAAGCAAACTGTTTTTATTAGTGGGAATAAAAGATGATGAAGGAGAAGGAATGCAGAGAAAGAGAGTAAAGGAGGTAGGAGAGAGAGAAGACTGAAGAAGCAATTGCGAGAGAAGACACAAAAATAGAGCATGATATAATAGAAATGGTTGTAATATTAGTTTGAAAAGATGAGAAAGCACTTGCAGTTGCTATTGGGCCATGAATTCTTAGTTGGGGGATAGAGCGCTTTGGGACTGATGACTTCTGTAGAGTTGGGCATGTCAGACATACTGCTTCAGATACAAGTCCTTAAATACACACAAGCAGCAGAAAACCACTGAGGAATTCCCAGAATTGAGGTGTATATGGGAATTTGCCTTTTGTAAAGGTAGCTGTGGAGAGTATGTCTGAAAAGGGAGTGACGGTGGAAGCAAGTTTGAGGGAAGGAGGAGAGGACAGAGGATAGAGATTCTGTGTCTGCTTTTAATGTGTTGAGCCTTTGCTAGCTCCTGCTGTTTGCAGGTGTTTTGCCTGGATTTATTTTTCTAGCTCAGGGAGGATCCTGCCTTCCTGCTGTTGCTCATTTCTAGATGGTAGTGTTGTGCTCTTCTGTCACCTGTGTGCTCAAACCCCTGGAATAACTTCTCCCTACACTTACAGAACTTAGATTTCATTCACTTTCCTGGTTAGATACTCAGACATTCCTAGTGAACAGATGGTGCTAGAAATCTGAAGTGTGAGATTCCTACTTGAAATCTATCAGAATGTGTCAAGAAATTAATGGTATTTACAGTCTGGGAAGATCACTAGAGAATGGATACATAATGAAGGACACGGAGGACAACTTTGTGGAAGCAATCATATGAAGCATTAACTGAAGAAAGGAGAGGGTGTTCAGGGTGGTGAGTTAAGAGAAGCCACAATTTCGTCAATAGAGAGTGGTAGTCAGAGATGGAAGGAAAGGTGTTGTTTTCTGTTACTACAAAAAGGCCATTAGTCACTGGCCAATTAAGGGCATGTAACTGCAATTGCTTTATTTCCTCCCTTCAAAATATCATGATGTATTGATGTTCGCATATGATAGCGAAAACACTGGCGACCAGAGATACAGGATCGGTTTTCTAGTTCTATTCAATTGATTTGTAAGAAGATAGGATTGGAACCCAGTCTGACTGATTTGTAGGCTATCATGTCTTATATGTGATTATGAATGTGAATCTAACAAATCTAAAAGTGTTTATATGGACTATAAGAGAGTTTGGAAATGGTGAGACCTGATAAAAATGACTTTTAGGAAGAATAACTTTAGAGTGATACGGTATGTGATGGAAGTTATTAAAAAAAGATAAATCATAAAAGAAGGAAGGGTGGGTAAGAAGAAATGAGCTCCTGTGTTTGGGAATGGATCAGCCAGATTTAGGAAAAAGAGCAGTTGAACTCAGGATTCCCAGTTAAATATATATTTTTATTTATTTTTTAAAAAGATTTATTTATTTTTATTACAAAGTCAGATGTACAGAGAGGAGGAGAGTTAGAGAGGAAGATCTTCCGTCCGATGTTTCACTCCCCAAGTTAGCACAATGGCCAGTTCTGTGCCAATCTGGAGCCAGGAGTTTCTTCCAGGTCTCTCACACGGGTTCAGGATCCCAAAGCATTGGGCCATCCTCAGCTGCTTTCCCAGGCCAAAGCTGGGAGCTGGATGGGAAGTGGAGCTGGCGGGATTAGAACCGGTGCCCATATGGGATCCTGGTGCGTTCAAGGTGAGGACTTTAGCGGTTAGATCACGATGCCAGGCCCAAATATGTATTTTAAAATCATTATAATACGTATGTTCAGAGAAATCGTTGAGCAATATTTATATTTTAAAATATGTTGTTTATGTGAAATTCATGTTTACCTGGTGATCTGTATCTTATTTAGCAGTTTACAATACTGAAATAAAATTTTTTTTTAAAGATTTTATTTTTATTACAAAGTCAGATATACACAGAGGAGGAGAGACAGAGAGGAAGATCTTCCATCAGATGTTTCACTCCCCAAGTGAGCCGCAATGGGCCGGTGCACACCAATCCGATGCCGGGAACCAGGAACCTCTTCCAGGTCTCCCACGCGGGTGCAGTGTCCCAATGCGTTGGGCAGTCCTCGACTGCTTTCCCAGGCCACAGGCAGGGAGCTGGATGGGAAGTGGAGCTGCCAGGATCAGAACCAGCGCCCACATGGGATCCCGGGGCGTTCAAGGCGAGGACTTTAGCTGCTAGGCTACGCCGCCGGGCCCCTGAAATAAAATTTTTGCCCCACTTTTGTGTAGACTCTGTGGATTGAGGATATAATCCCAAGCTTTTGTCAGATGCTGGTTACAAATTTAGGAGATCTCCAGATTATCTGTAATAATTATCAATTGTTTCTAAGTTTGGTGATCCTCATGTCAGCACAGGTTAATAAAGAATCTGTAACACTCAGGAATGCTTTGTAGCTATGACTATAATTTCATTATGCAGGATGCAAACAAGGCCCAGTCTCAGGAAGACCAGGCAAACTTTAGGAGAAGCTCAAAAACAGTCTCCATGTCCCTGTGCATGGAATCAGAAGATGGCATCATCTTCATGTATTCATGGTTGGGCTCACTGAACCAGGAAGCTTCTCTGAGCCTCAAGGGTCCAGCATATTTACTGGAATTTGCTCAACATACTCTTCATTATCTGGGTCTTGCACACATGAGTATATAGCATCTCCATTCTCCCACCACTCTCCTGAACTCAAGGGCCTATTCTGAATAGAAGATACTCCTGTCATTGTCAATTGAGAAATTCTAGGGCTCAGAATCCATGCCCAGGACAAAAGCTAACCTTGAGTTAGTAATATTAATGGAAACATGGAAGCTGAGGAAGAGGGGATTGCACCAAATGGGATCATATATCAATGCTAGTTTGAAATTGATGCAACATTTGAAAACTGTGGGAAGGCAGATTGAGATAGGAAAGGAAAGTTACATAATGGGTTAATTTTAAGCGCTTGAAATTAAAGATAATGATGGGATATGGAGTAGATGTACAGTAGGTATATCTGGGTTTTAGAAGAAATTTTTGAAATAAATGATGAGAGTCAATATCTCTTGGTATTAATGTGATAGTTGCAGCACCATTGCTGTCAAGACAAAGCATGGTAGAAAAGAATAAACACTTTAATATCATAGAAGGAAAAAAATTCAAGTGTAAGCCCCACACAAAGCAAAAATAGGTCCATAGTGTGTTACAATTTCTAAATTCTTACAGGTTTAATTAGCTTGTTCCATTTGGAATTACCTGTTTATTTCTGTGATGTTAATTTAAAATCATTTATATATTTATTCTGTAAGTTATTTCTTTCAATTTCTCTTGGATGTTTAATATTGTGGTACTAATTTATCCGTACTTCTAAGCATTTAATTTTATTCAGCCCAGATTTATATAAATGTAAGTACTGAACGAGTTATCAGAATATTGGTAAAATAATCTTTCATGGATTTGGTTGAATTTTTTTCAAGGTAGTTAAAAAGGAAGTTATATAGCTGAATAATTTTGGTATTTTTAGCATTTTAAAATTAATGTATTTCTCTGCCATCAGTCTGTTTTTGAAGTTAACCCAGTCGTGCCTCTTTATTGGCAGAAAGGTTGGTATTTTATGTATTCATTTAAAACTTATTCTTTAATTACAAAATAGCTAGCAACTGGTAATAGTAAATTAATCAACGTAATTGCAGTTTTCAAGTGAGTGAATAGGAAATCATTACAGTGTATTTACATAAATCACAGTGACCTTTGGTAAAGCCACACTGTAGCATGTGTTCTGTTAAACATCACATTTCTTTTGTATCATCTCCTGCTACACCATAATAACATAATTTAGTAAAAAATGTAATATGCCTACTAGGTACCAAAAGACTTATCAGACTGTTGTGGGACATGCAAAAATAATAAATAGTCTGATGAAGAGAAAGCTACTCATAAAAGCAGCAATATTTATATCTAGTCCTTATACATTTATTTGAAAAATACTTTGATGTAATGTCACTGGCTGTATTATTTTCTGCATAATTAATATTATAAAACTAAAAGATTAGTGTGGATATTTTTAAACATGTAAATACTTTATTTCACCTCTTTGAATGTCAAATCTTAATCTATGAATAATAGATTGCTGTAAGTATTCTCTTCTTGCTTTTATAATATTTATTAGTGCTTGCAATGTCAGCTAGGTTTATTACCTAAAACCAAGTTCTGTTGGATGTTGGAACTGAATGATATGAGTCAAAGGCACACATGGAGAAACAGGAGGCCTGGCTCCTAGTGTTTGTTTTGCAAAGGTAAGCATCCCTCAGTACTTTGACCTGTACAGTGATGGGATGTCATTTCAAACATGATGCTTTCCAATTTCAAATTCAATGATAAAGGCCAAAAATAAAAAGCCCCGTAAGCTTAGGTTAAGATCAACCTAAAAAAGTTTGATTTAAATGATATTTTTAAGATATATTTCATTGTTTTCAAACTGTACATTTGGAAGTAAGGCTGGCATAAAAGGTGTCCTAATAAAAATAGCTGTGGCTATGTTGAAGAAATCAAAGTACATTGATAGTCACTTGGTGTAGTGATTACGATGGCGTTGAGAGCCAGCATTCCCATATTGGAGTGCTGATTTACCTGAGATGTTCTATGCTTACCTGAAATGTTCTGTGTGGCTTCATGAAAGTGCCAGTGTGATTGTTAGGGTTACATTAATTATGTTATCTTAGATTTATGTGAGAATTCTTTGCATTTCCAGCTCCAATTTGGGAGGTTTTCAGTTGGAAGAATCACGTTTTCTGAAATAAGATCCACAGTGTTTCTGTCTAGATGCTCCAGCGTGTGACAAGTTAGGGATAGAGGAAGAACAAAGGGTACTACCTTTAGGAGCTCCAGCTCCCTTCTGCTTTATTCAGAGGAAGATGTCTGAATCCTGAGACTCCAATTGCAGACAGGTGTCAGTTTTGTTTTCTGATACTCCAGAGAGAATTTCAGATTTTCTGAAAATTGAGAGTTTTAAAATGCTACTGCAAGTACCACGTAAGAACACTGTGTAGAATTTAATTCGGATGTTTCATATTCTTGGGAGGATGCGTGAATATCAGTTTTAAACAATAGTTTCAAACTAAAAAGCTATCTTTCCTGGGATGCATGCTTGTGTGCCGTTTTGCAAAAGCAGGCAAATCCCAAACTGAAGTGTGTGAATGTCTTCAAATGTGGGCTCTGGCCACAGAATTCGCATTAGCATTAGCTTGGCACCATGTCCTGTCTCGCAGACAGTGAAGAACATGCCTTTTCCACCCTTGAGGCAATAAAATAAATTAAAGGGTGCGGCATTAAATGAGCTGAATTTTGAGTAGTATTTTCTCAAGCCTCCAACATTTTAAAATCAGTTTATCCTTGTGAAACAGCATTTGGAATCCTAAAATGAAGGATGCCTCTGATGTGGCAGTTTGCAGGTTCTTGTGATTTTTCTTGAATTGTTGTGTGTGTGTGTAAGAGAGAGAGAGAGAGAGAGAGAGGGAGAGGGAGAGGGAGAGGGAGAGAATTATTTCTGATCCCCTTTTCACTGTGGTCTCTGAGTAGTGTGTATGACTAGGACTTTGTAATTCAGTTTAAATCACAAATAAATAAGCACTAGGAACCATAAGATATCTTCCATTTGTTTCTACTGGGTCTGGTCCAGGCTATTACAGTTCCTACATATCTCCATGACACAGAAACAAGAGTTTGTGCAAAGAATGTCCCTAGGGCCCAACCAAATCCTTTCTCTGCAGACACTGCTCTGCTCTGTCAGTGTTCGTTATGCTAGTGTTTCCTCCAATTTTGCACTTTCTCTCAGTATTTCCTAGAGACTGGAGTGCTTTTCTTTTATCTCAAACGGAAGTTTATTTTTATTTTCCTGGAACAAACGTTATCTTTAACATTACCATTTGCCCTCTGTAATTAAAAATGCTTTTCTTGTATTGTTGTAAATAGGACGGAAAATAATTTAATTTTTAGCGCATTTGAATATTAATGCCAGAGATGGTGGGATCCACATTTTAACCTAATCCTCTTTTACCTCAGAACATATGGAACCCTGTGGGCTACCTAGGCAGCCAAAGCAGAATGTTCTGTAACTTCAGGGAGTCTCCTTGCAAAGAGAACTTCCTCTTTATGACATATGTTTTATTCCAAGGCATCAAAAATAAGTGTTTCCCCCTTACTGATTCATCTTCTGTTCTCTTCCCCCAGTGCAGTATTGATATGTCTCCAAAGTTCCCTACTAATAATTGCAAACACAGAACCTTAAATAATTTTGAATGGTTGTGCTATACCAGCAAGTGAGCATTACACAAATGAATATGTGAAATTTGTAACTACTATGAAATACCCCAGTTTTACAAATGGTAAATTCAGTTTCAGAATTTCCAAGGTTCACTCAAACTCAAGACAGCTTGTCAGAACTACAGCCACAGTTTAAACATAGGAGTGTCTCTATTTTATTATATCAAAGTTGTGGGCTATAACCAATTCATTATTTTTGACATGAATCTTCTTTTTTAAGGTTTTTGAAACTAATGGCTCACATGTCAGTTACTAATGTTTAAGGTTTATACTTTCATGTGTCCAAGACTGTAGTTTTCAAAGTTAACTTTTATCATTGCTAGATATGCTATTTTATCTGATATCCCCAACCTTTGTATTTCTGTATTTTATCATTGACTGTTTGTTCATGCTCACCCATATTTCTCTGAACCAGTGTGTGTCAGATAAAGCTAGTTCATTTGTGTAACAGAATGAAAGAAGGAAGAGTGTGTGTGTGTGTGTGTAAGAGAGAGACGATAAGAGAAGTCTTACGGTTTTGCTGGGTTCTAGGTGACTTCAAACATTAAATAGAGGAATACTGTTCTGGTTGTGTATGTTAAAGAGTTTTTCTAGGATATCAAGAAGTGGAGCAGCTGGAACACGAATCAGTGCCCGGTGAGGACTTTAGTCATTAGGCTTCCACTCCAGTCCTATGCTTAGTTTTTATGTTTTATTTCAAAGAGAATGAGGAACATTCCTGACAGCATTCTTATGTTAGAATTGCATTTTAAGTTGTCTATGAAGAATTACAAATATTGTTGATCAAGGAAAAAAAACACTAATAAAGCTCATGATTTTTTTTACAATACCTGCAGGAGTATTGAGCTTCTTCATATGATATTAAAAAAAAGTCCTTATACCCTGTGTTAGGTAATTTTCATTATTAATCATGCAACTTTTAAATATTGCCAGTAGTATTAAAACAATGTAATTTTTATTGAAATTCTGATTAAATATATCAGTGTTAATTGCACCTACATAGCATCAGCAAGTGAATCTGGAAATAATTTGTTTTTGCCTTGGTTTAAGCTAGGAACAAAAACTCAAGCCTCACTAATTGCTGTCCACTACTGCTGGCGTCTCTGCTTTGTTTCTGCACATACTGCTGTTCTGTGGCCTTCTGCATTGGCTTTTGCTTTGCAGCTCCTCCTTCCTACCAGTATAGCAATCATCACTCTCAGATATTGATGTCTTAGCAAAGAAAAGGGTCAAAATGAAAAGAGTTCCAGTATAAAAAGGGACATCGTTAATAGGACCCAGTGTTCCAGATGTTCAGATTCTATAACTTAAGTATCATAACATTATTACCTATAGCTACCTTATAATTATTGAAGCCATAATGATTAAAATAGTTTCTCACCCAAATGAAAAATAATGCTGCTGTGCTGCTTGTACTAACCACTATTGAAAGTTAATTTTGCTTGTGACTACTCTTAATTTTAATGTTATACTTAGCAGTATGCTATTTTCAACTTCCATTTTATGGGATTCCTTCATGTTCAAAGCTGTCTTTAAAATTATGATGTTTAATAGAGGAGTTTTTGCTTTCATAGGTACATGAAATAGCCCCCATTCTGTCACATGCAGTTTTATCCCACAGGAATGAATGTTTCTTAACCAGTCTTAGTGGTTTCTTGTGCCATACAAAAAACTAGATTTCCACCTATAACTTGAGATATATTAACACAACAAGCTATGAGCTTAAAAATTATCTTGTGAAAGAGAATAGTTTTTAAAAAAAATTTATTTATTTTTATTGTAAAGTCAGATATACAGAGAGGAGGACACACAGAGAAGAAGATCTTCTGTCTGCTGATTCACTACCCAATGGCCAGAGCTGAGCCCATCTGAAACCAGGAGTCTAGAGCCACTTCTGGGTCTCCCACATGGGTGCAGCGTACCAAGGCTTTGGGCCATCCTTGACTGCTTTCCTGGGCACAAGCAGGGAGCGGGATGGGAAGCTGGGCTGCCAGGATATGGGATTCTAGCACATACAAGGTGAGGACTTTAGCCGCTAGGCTGCTGCACCAGGCCAAGAAATTAGTTCATATCCACCACCTTCTCCCATTCCTTACCCCGTGACTTGGTTGCAAAAGGCCATACTGTAGGCAAGAAAACTATCAGAACTTGTGCATATGTACACAAAGAAAAGAAGCACTGTGGCTGTTTGCCTGAAGGACCTTTGAGCAATAAAGGTCAGTCAGCTGTATCATCTCTACATGGATCACAAATATGGTTTGTAAATATATAAGGGAAGCATTAGGATAGCTCCAAAAATAATTTGGCACTCAAATAAATTATTTTGGTACTTTTTGAAATGGATAACCGGCAAAAACAATTGGACTTGACAAAACTATATGGCACAAAGTCCATACAGAAGAGTTCATGAACTTTATTCAGGGCTTTCATTCACTCAGATTAATTAGATTCAGTTCAGCTAACATGGTTATTTGGTTTTCTAATCTAAAGGATCGTATTGTTTAATTGTGGTCATTCAATATATATTAAACATCTCTGTGTCATCAACATGCTTCTAAAATCTAAAACAAATTTCTGAAAGACTGCTGTCTCTCTATGATATGAGTTTACAGCTTTTGCAATCAAATGTGTTGACATTTAGATCATTGGTAATACTCCTTTCTTAGAACAAATGTTGTGATAAACTTTGTTGAACACTGATTTTTGTCATCTCCAATTATTTCTTGGAGGACAAAGAACGTGAGGTTGAATCAGTGGCTGTGTTTGAAGAGTTTTGAACCTTTTGAAACATATTGCCAAATAGCCCTAATTATTTTTAATGACTGGTCTAGCATTTTGAGTGTGTGTGTGTATTTGAATGTACATGTAGTTAATTTTGTTGAGTGTTTGTTGTTACATATATTGTTATAATACCCACTTTAACACTTTTCATTCCAAAAATGGCTCGTCTCAATTCTGTCTTACAGAGAAGAAAAATGAGGAACAGGAGATAAAGCGATTCACCTAAAGTTAGGGAAATAACATTGGTGGAGCCAGGATTTGAACCCTGGCATTTTGGGATAATAGCTAATGTTTACTAATCCTTAATAATAGACCTGCTGATTTAGTGAACACTTGAGTTTACAGGTTAAAAATATACTGTTTGATTCTCTTAGGGGTTCCCTATTTCATGCACTCTTCTTGTTACTCTGCAGATTGAAAACTACAAATTAGGCTAAGCAGTGAACCCGGGTCACATATAATTAATTAATCATCAAAGTAAGATTTATTCTGATATTATTTTAGTAATAAGTTTCCAGTGTTCAATCTCTGAGTGTTCACACTTTTAAATGTTTGAAATACATAGATTGATTATGATACATCAATTTTAAAATGCCGTTTTAATGAGCATGCTTTGGATAATTGGATTAGTAAATATCAGTTAAGACTATTAGGAATTGTCTTAAATGTGAGCATGTGTCATTGGCAAATTATGCTGCTAATGTCCATTTAATACAGTATAAGGAAACCAGTTTCTCCACCTTCTTTACAGGCAGGAAAAAGCAGATGTGGAGAATAGCAGGATGTCTTCTGAGAAGAGCGGACATTAGGATTCAAACCTTGGGACGAATGAGTCCACAGTGTTCAAGAGTTGCCAGTTACAGAGATATTAAAGCGCAGAAGTAATAAGATGCACTGACACCCCCATGACCTCCCCATAGGAGAGGTAGTGCTAGATTTCTGGGATCAAGAATTCCTGGCCGCTGCATTAGCCATGGTGAAAGATAAAGGTAGCTTGACCTAGGAAAGCAGTCGAGGATGGCCCAAAGTCTTTAGGACCCTGCATCTGCGTGGGAGACCTGGAAAAAGCTCCTGACTCCTGGCTTCAGATCAGCTCCGCTTTGGCTGCTTCAGCCACTTGGGAAATAAAGCAGCAGAGAAGATATTTCTGTCTCTCCTTCTCTTTGTAAATCTGACTTTCCAGTAAAAAAAGTAAACACATCTTAAGAAAAAAAAATTAAATAATATGAGAAAAGGACCTAAACTGATTTTTATTTCTAAATTGGTAGCTGATTATTTCAGCCTATTTAATTGAATGTCTTCACCGCATATTACTATAGTTTTTGCTAAATTATTTTAGAACTACTCTTATGCTACTGCATGTTGTTTTTAATATTCTGATTTTATCACATTTGGAATATATGCAGTTCATATATTGGGGTATACATACATAATTATATGTATAATTATAATCACATATAATTATATATATGGGATATATATACATAAGTTTGCTGCAAATGCATACAAGGTTAAAAAAATTTATGGATTTCACTTTTTTTTGCACTAGAATAAGCTTGTCTTTTTATCATACCAGAAATGTACTGAAGTCCTCATTATTTGGGTTAGACTGTAATATCTGTTTACTGTTCCTTAGATGCTGTACATACATTTTTCTATAGTACTCAGTAGTCATATTTGGATTATTATGCACAAATCAATTTCATTTACATCTTAGTTAAAATTATGGTAACAAAGCCTTTTTGGGTCCAAATGAAAAAGTACAAAATGTTTTGTAAACTTTGTTACACAAAGTCTTTTTGGGGATGGTTGTACCAGGTCATTATTTTTCTTAAGTTCCTACCCATTCTGCCAGGAATCTTTAAATTGAAAACCGTGATACACTTATTGAGAGATTATTCGTATCTTTATGGTATTGGGGTTTTACACTGAGGAAGCTGTTACGCTGACATACTTAGAAAAGAGAGGGTTAATTCTCCTGTCAAATTTGATACTATTTCTCAGCATCATGTATTTATTTTGGTCAGGATTCATCTTAGTAGTGTTTTTTTCACTTTTTAAAAGTATTTAATCCTTTAATAAAGATTGCACGATGTAGTTAACTATTTCATAATATGTTACTTTAGCTAGTTCAATTTTTTACTTAAATTTTTTTCAATTTTATGAGTTATAATTATGAATTAGAATACATAAAAATTAAAATAGATAATCATTGAGATCTATAGTAGCTTATTAAGAAAAGATTTTAGATTTTTATTTGTAAATCTGAGTTACATGGAGAAGGAGAGGGAGGCTGAGAAAAAAGAGAAAACAAAAACAATCGGTAACTTAAAGCCAATACCTCCATGTGCAAAATTAGATTTCTCTTGAAAAGCAACTAAAGGGCCTGATGCGGTAGCCAAGCAACTGCTGGCCTTTTATGTGCCAGGATCCCATATGGGTGCAGGTTCCTATCCTGGCTGTTCCACTTCCCATCAAGATTCTTGCTTGTGGGGCCTGGCAGCACGGTCTAGTGGCTAAAGTCCTCGCCTTGAACCCACCAGGATCCCATATGGGCGTCAGTTCTAATCCTGGCAGCTCTTTTTCCCATCCAGCTCCCTGCTTGTGGCCTGGGAAAGCAGTCCAGTCGAGGACAGCCCAAAGCAGAGGTTCCTGGCTTTGGATCTGCGCAGCACTGGCCGTTGTGGTCACTTGGGGAGTGAATCCTCGGACGGAAGATCTTCCTCTCTGTCTCTCCTCTCTGTATATCTGACTTTGTAAAAAAATAAATAAATCTTAAAAAAAAAAAAAAAAGATTCTTGCTTGTGGCCTGGGAAAGCAGTAAAAGATGGCCCAAAGCCTTGGGACCCTGCATCCACATGGGAGACCCAGAAATGACTGGCTCTTATCTTTGGATCAGTGCGGCTCTGGCCTTTGCAGCCACCCGGGGAGTGAACTAGCAGATGAAAGACCTTTTTCTCTGTCTATCCTTCATTCTGTAGAGCTGCCGTTCCAAAATAAATCTTTCTAGAAAGAGAGAGAAAGAGAGAGAGAGAAGAAAGAAAGAAAAGGAAGGAAGGTAGGAAGGAACAAAAGGAAGAAAGGAAGGAGGAAAGAGAAAAACGAAACATTGAATGTTTTAGCTCATTTTCATGCCTACTTCTCTACTGTCTGTTAATTTAGTCTTTGCTTTTTAATCTTTTAATATGTAATATATGGTGTTGTTACTTTAGTCCCAACAAGCATTTAGACCAATGAGAAACAAACTTTGTGATTTTGTTTATTTTTTTAAGCTTTTTTACCTTTAGCAAATTTCAGTTAGTTTGAAAATCAATTTCAAAGCATGATTTTGTCATTCTTAGTGGGTGAATTCTGAAATTGAGAGACCATCTTTTCATAAGTTCTGCTGAAACAGTATGTCATTATGAAGTTTTGAGGGTCAATTGATCATAGACTGTTTTAATCAATATTACACGCTAATGTCACAGTGAATTGAATGTCCTGGTTAGTGGAATGTGATGTTCTTTTCTAGCCTTGCCTTGCAACTTTATGCTAGATTTAACTTTCAGTTTTGCTTTGTCATTATTTTTATTTTTTGTAGGCAGTGTAGTTTGGTACAGTGTGTTAGCTTTGGGGATGGAAGGATGGATTTAAGCGTAAAATGATAATTCCATAATCAGAGTATTTTATTTTATTTTTTAATTTTTTTTTAAAGATTTATTTGTTTTTATTACAAAGTCAGATATACAGAGAGAGGAAGATCCTCCGTCCGACGATTCACTCCCCAAGTGAGCCGCAACGGGCCGTTCCCGATCCAATGCCGGGAACCAGGAACCTCTTCCAGGTCTCCCACGCGGGTGCAGGGTCCCAAAGCATTGGGCCGTCCTTGACTGCTTTCCCAGGCCACAGGCAGGGAACTGGATGGGAAGTGGAGCTGCTGGGATTAGAACCAGCGTCCATATGGGATCCCGGGGCGTTGAAGGCGAGGACTTTAGCTGCTAGGCCACACCGCCAGGCCCATCAGAGTATTTTAAAAATGTAATCATATAGGCTTCACATTGATTTTGTTTATTTCTGTTAATCCCCAAAGTAGGGGTTTTATTTGAGACTGGTGATTTTCCTTATGTTTAATTTCTTAATATTCTATGTGGTACCAATTCATCATTTCTTGATTGACTTAAATTTGGCGTGACATATACTAGTAATTTGTACTGTATGTGGCAAATACCTTAGCCCTGTGGCCAAAAGTTCTTTGTTTCCAGTAACCACAGTAGTCCCTTGGAATTACCAGCCCTCTGTGGGTGTTGTGACTCTGTCATTGATCTTTCCTGCACTTTTTCTTGGCCCTTGTCACCGTTATTGTGGGTTTTATTATTGTCAGTATCTGTCTGCTCATGCTGTTTCTCTACTATTTGTTCTTAGCATCATTTAGTGTGTCCGATGCTTTAGAATAAGTCAGTTTCTTTGGGTAAGAAAGAGAAAGCGTTTTTTCTTAGTCAAAAGTGTATTTCCTTGTGTTTAAAGTTTCTTCTTCAAGTAAAAGCTTCATTCTTTCAGTCCTCATAATAGATAGTGAATGATAAAAAGATTTACATGCTAAAATAGTGGGGATATTGTTGGTATCAATAGCACAGGATCAGAATACTGTAGCATTTCTGTCATCTCCTTCAGCTTTGTCCTTGTTACATACTAGGGCTTCTCAGAAAAGAAGATAGCAAAATCACACCAGCATAGGATTGAATGCTTACTGAAGTTGTCGGCCAGTTCATGCTGATTCCTGCTCATCAGTCAGGTTTCTCGTGAGATTTGTGATGTTTTTGGCATTCCAAGGACAAAATTGCAGGGAATTTTGTCGTTAGGGGTAAGATAAAATCATTGGTCATAAGCCTTAGATTTTTAGCACAAATGTTAAAAAAATAAAATATAGACAAGAGATTCAAGAGATTTAGGAAGGTGAAGGAAAAGCTCGTTATTGCCAGGATGGGGAAGTGCAGTCTGAATGTTTTGGGGAGATTCATGGGTTTTAAAAAAGTAGTTGTGTGTCTTAATTTGCTTAATTCATGTAAATGCACTTAAATGTTAAAGTTTCATTTCACCTATCCAGTTTTAGAAAGTTTTTCAACCCAACCTATTGATAGCTTTTATTTTCAGTTGATTTAAAATTTAGTAATTGAGTTTATGATCTGTCATCTTTTATTCAACAAGTCTTATCCCTTGATTATCGTAGACACAGTAGCAATTGCTATAAAGGAGAGATTATTTTTAAATGAATATTCTTGTCAACATTTATTTTTCTGATGGCAGGTGAGTGAGAGAAATCTCTTTGACCTGATGGTTTACTTCCCAAATACTCCTATGGCCGGAGCTGGGCTGTACTGAAGCCAGAGCCAGGAGCTTCATCTGGGTCTCCTATGTTGGAACAAGGAGGGCAAATGTGGGCTGTCTTCCATTGCTTTTATAGGCTGTTAACAATGATCTGGATTTGAAATTCAAGCAGCCAGGACTCAAACTGGTATCCATGTGGGATGCCAGTGTTGCAAACATTTCCTTGTTGATATTTTACTTATCAATCTATGTTTTATTATATATTGTTACCAGATTTGGGACAGCTCAGCTCACTTTGAATTAACTAGATTCTAACTCAGTGAAAGAGCTTCCCTCTCACCTTTACAACCCTTCCTGCATATGTACAAATATAATTTATTCCCTACTTCCGTTATTGCTGCTTTCAGAAACACTTCATAATTGTGTGTGGAATCCTGGTAGATTTCATGAGAAAATTTTAAATTTTGAATTCGTTGGTAGCTCTTAAAAAGATCAAATAATGGGCAGGTATTTGGTGTAGCTGGTTGATTTACCTCTTTAGTCCCCAAATCGCATATAGGAATGCCAGACATGAAGTTCTATCCACTTTTTTTTTTAACTTTATCTATTTTTACCTGAAAGGCAGATTTACAGAGAGAAGGAGATTCGGAGTCAGAGATCTGTCCTCTGCTTCACTCCCTAGGTGGTCACAATGTTCGACACTGAGCCAATCTGGATGCCAGGAAGCAGGAGCTTTTTCTGGGGATCCCAGGCAGGTGCATGATCCCAAGGCTTTGGACTGTCCTCTACAAGCAGGGAATTGGAAGGGAAGTGGGCGCATCCAGGACATGAACCTTTGCCCATATGGGATCCGGATGCTTGCAAGGCAAGGGTTTAGCCACTGGGCCATCATGCCAGGCTGTCTGTCTCTACATTCAATTTAAATTCCTGCTGATGGGGGTCTGCAAGGCAGTAGATAGATAGCCTAAGTACTGAAATGTTCTACCTCTTGGGAGACTTGGTTAAAGTTCCTATTCCTGGCTTTGACCCAGCTCAGCCCTATCTATCACAGATGGTTTGAAAGTGAACCAAATCTTTTTTTATCTGTTTCTCTTCCTCTTACTATGTGTTTCATATAAAGAGATGAGTAGAACTTCTCAGAAAAGATGGGCTGTATCTACCCTGGTTTTCTATCTGCAAACCCAGTGTAACTCTAATAGTGGACAACGTATTGTAGAAAGTAAAAATCTGAACAGAACAAAACTAAGTTATGATATCCATAACCTGATATGGAGCTGCCTCCTTTGTGTCAGTTCATCTTCCAGAGTGCTCTGTGAGTGGTGTTCCCCTACTGTTTCTCACTGAGTCAAGTCTTCGTATTGAATATGAATACTTCTCAAGTGCAAAATGTAAACAAATGGCCAAACTGAAAGTGTATGTTGCTTCAGACGTGGAAAGTAGGTCTTGTAGAATATGATGCTACAGAATCAATGATGCATTGTTTTCTTAATAAGAAAGTAGAAGTATAGAGGAACAAGTGATATCATGGGTTTAGTAATGAGAGATAATTGTCCTTCTTGTCTTTCCCCTCACTTGGATATAGGAATATAATAATTCAGGCCTGCTTCATTTTCTCCTTCCTGCAGCTTTAGGAGACAGATCCTTGTGTCCCAGTCTGTGTCCTGCATTGGACTAACTTGGAGAGCAGAAAGAAAAAAAATGTTGGTTCTTCAACTCTATCTCAGAACTGCTAAATTTTCAGGACAAGTCTTAAAAGGTTACATTTTTATTAAACTGCTAACCGGAATATACTATGAAATAGCCTAATGTCGTCAACAGAAGACTAGAAAACACTGGGGAAAAAGTAGAGAATGGAAGAACTAGTACCATAATTTCCTCCTTGAAATACAGAGGGAACCTAACCTCTCACCACATTTCTTTCTCATCGTTCATCGATATTTAAGCAAAATATCAGCTTCACTCAACAAAGATGCTATAATGCGGAAGCCAGGTAACATGAATCTATTTTTCTCTTTGGAGTCAGGTTACATAGTATCATAACTAGGAGGATAAAACAGGGAATAAAAGTAAAAGCTGCATTTAATGGTGAATAGAATCTTTTATTTTTTGTCTTCTTGAACTTGCTGGTACCATTTACTCTAAGATTTTTTCCAATACAGGAATATGATATTTTAAATGCATAGGAGTAGGGAGATGGGAGCCTGAAAGAATAGGTTTCCAAGCAATGCCAGGAAAAAAATGTTGGAGATAGGGAGAGATTATTAACACAGAAATATATTAGCAATATGTTCTGCTCCTTGGATTTTATAGTGGTTCTGGAAAATGATGACGCAATTGTGAAACAAATAACAATAAAGGATAACAAAGCAAACCAAAACAAAGCTAAAAAGCATGAATTCATGTATTGTAGGACCCTGTACTTGAAAATTAAAATGTTTTTTTTAAGATTTTTTTCAAGTTAGATATACTTGTCTCTGAGGGCATGGAGACCATAGATTTTAGAGCAACATGAATTAAATGTTCTTGTGGATGTAAAGTCTCCTGTTCTTGTTGTCAACAGACTCTATAGTGAGTCTTTCTAACTCTTGTATTTGGGAATTTTGTGTCTTGAACAAAGGCATGTACATTTCTTTGGTTCAAAGGAGAGAGGGCGATTGGGGTTGAGTTGCTACAGAGCTATCTTTTCTAGGTCTTCGTTAAGTGAAAGCTATTAAACCCAACATTGAAATGAAGAATTTCATCATGGAATACCCTCAACACTTTTATAAATGCATTTTTACTCCTAGAGTTCTAAGAAGAAAAATCCAGTTTAATTGGAGAATACATTCCTAGGCCTAGTCGTCTTTCCTGTGATGCCACCTAGGCATTATTGTCAGGCATGCATGGGAAGGAGTCTCCTGGAAGGTGGTGCAGTTTTATGATGCAAACATCAGAGCGCAGCATGCTGCCAGAGGAGAGTTCATTATGTGAGCTCTCCACCTTTTGCCTTACCCTGTAACTTCTGCCTGTAAAGGTGCTTGCTTTGATTCTATTGTAGGCTTTGTTGGCAAAGGCAGGGGATATTTTCTTTTTAAGAGAGCCCTTACATGCTTCCTTCAGGTTGTGACTGCCGGAGCGCTGTGGATGAGCTAGCTTTGTTATCACCAGCACCCTCCCTGCCCTCTTAATTCTCCAGAGAGTAAGTGTTCTTCTTAAAAATATAGCTGTACTGAATGCCTCTGTGTCTTTAGACACTCTTTTAATGTTCTGGTATAAAGTAAAAGTCTTTTTGAAGATTTGTTTTATGGGGAAGTGCTTTCTGAGGCCTCTTGAGATGTTCCCAAGCACTGAGTTGAGATACCTTTATGGTGGTTTAATGACAACATAGAACACTTGTTATAAAGTGCCCTGTTGATGTGAATCCCAGAGCATGTTACAATTAGAGTAGACCAAACATGCTGATTTTGTTTTACCGCTGCTTGCACAGCCCCCATTATTTTGTTAGGGTTTTGCAACTCCAGATCAGTTGGACAGAGAGAGAGAGAGAGAGAGAGAGAGAGAGAGAGACTATGTGTGTGTGTGTGTGTGTGTGTGTGTGTGTGTGTGTGTGTGTGTTTTGTTTTATGTTTTTAATCCCCCCAGAGATGAAAGCAGTCTGCCAGAATGGAAAGCTGGAAAATTACGCATACACTTGTGAAATTAGGCAAATTATTATAAAGTGTGTCTCCCAACCAGTATGTGGGATCTACAACAATGCTTTGTTTTGTGTTAGGGATTTTTTCCCCTGATTGCTTAAATAATGTGTGTGCAGGACTGTACAGGCTTAGAAAGAATATTCATCATTATTTACCATGTGAAACTCAAACAGAGGGCCAAATTGGCAGCATTCCAGGAGCAGGAGGCCACACCTAAGTATAAAAAATGGAATAGACTTCTGTAGTACCCTCACCTTGATGATGGTTCAAGGTGGTATCGAGCAAGGCCAGTAGTTTGGGCAACTGCCCATGTAGGTGAACCCTGAAGATTGGACAGGATGCTGCCCCCTTAAGATTCCACAGACCGTGCTTGTGCACCAGCCTAATAGAACGCTTTGGAATGGGGGATGGAGTGCAGCGAACATGTGTGCCATCTGGTCGGGACCTGCCACCTCATGCTGCCGATTGTCAATTATGAATCGGCCAACTCTGGGCAGAGTAGCCTTGCTTACATCTTGCAGAGTTCTGAGCTTTCAGAAAAGAAAGATGCAGAGAACACTTCTGTTTGCTACTCTCAGTTATCAAGGGACAGAAACAGAAAACCGTACTTTAACAACAACAACAACAACAACAACAACAACAAATGAGATGCTGTCCCATCAGGTTTGGGCAGTTCTTTAGTAAAACAATCTGCTCATTGATTGTATGACAATACGAGTGAAGTAGCTATAATTCCACACCCTTCATGAGTCCATGCCAAGAATATTGAGCATTTGCTGGACTCTTGACATTATGTAAAAGAATAATTGACCATCAATAAATAAGCATTTGTATTCTTGGTCCAGTTTTCTTCAAACTGGAGCTTGCATTGGGATCATGGGCAGGGTTTGTTACAACATAGGATGATAGCAGCCCCCTCAGTTTCTGAAATCTGTAGATCTGGGGTGGGGGGGTCTCACAATTAAATTGTATTTCTAACAAGTTCCCAAGTGATGCAAATGCTTTGGGTCCTGAAACCACACTTGAAGAACCAGTGTTTGCTGATCAGCTACTAGGAATCAACCATTGACATCAGGCATTGGCATTCACTAATGTTTTGAAAGTTTAGTCAGTAAGTAATTGAACAAGTGAAGAGTCACTTGATTAGGACAGCATCAGAAAAGGTGCTCCTAAAATGAGAAATTAAAAAAAAATACTTGGACTTACGAAATGTGGGTGAGACTGAAATTGTACTAGTTAAAAAGAGAGAAAAAAATTACATATATAAACAAAGGTTGATGGAGACACAGATTTTCTTCCCTAGCACTGTACCGCTCCAAATCCTTACAGGTATAGATATTTTCCTTCATTCCCTGCATGTTGTCATATTCCATGTATAAGACAACAAAATGCATGCTGAATGTTTTTAGGCAGCATCTGTGAAGTATTTTTGATTATGAAATTATTAACAACATGAATCACTGAAATCCTTTGTTTATTATTTATGGATTCATGGTCTGGCTCGTACAAAGTATTTTTTTGGTTTGTTTGTTTTGTTATGCTTTTGTTTGTTTTACATTGACCCACAATGTCTATTTCATTTATTGTATAAGGAGAAATAAATATAATTCCAGAGTCAAAAGATGACAGGCTACAATTTCCTTATTCTTTGACATATCAGCTTAATAACATAACTTTTTAAAGATTTAGTTTTGCTTGATATTCAGTTATGGAGAGGTTGGGGGAGAAAGATTTAGCAAACTGCTGGTCTACTCCCCAAATACCCTCAATAGCCAGAGCCGAGCCAGTCCAAAACCAAGAGCCTGGAATCTCCAGGTGGGTGCAGGGATCCAGGGCCCTGGTATACCTATGCTTCTTTCCCAGGTCACACACAGGGAGCCGATTGTAAAGTGCAGTAGTTGAGACTACAACTGATGCTCATTTGGTTTCCTGGCATTGTAGGCAGAGGATTAACCTGTTACACCACTATGCTGACCTCTAACAAAAAAGTTTCTTAAAAAATCACTTCTACTTCCCTTGCACTAATTTAACTATGCTATTTAGTCACATAAGTTATTGCCAATAAATAGTTTTATGTAAATATTTTTTGGAATGTTGCAGAATTTAGTTTAGCAATAATGGGTATGTCTGGATAGTACTTTGAAATTTATAAAGAAAATATGTTTCCTTGTGTAATTCTATAAAGTTATAAATTTTAATTGATTTATAAATGTCAACCATATATCATGTAAAAAGGTTGTAAACCTTTTCTATCCTTTTATTTAAGGGTTTTTTAAATTTAATATTAGCCAGAACATTGCATTGCATTAGGCTAACTTGTTGCTTGCGGTACCTGTATGCCCTATCAGAATGCTGGGGCTGAATTTTGCTTCCACTTTCAATCAAGCTTGTTGCTAATATGCCCAGGACACAGTGGCTGTGTTATTTGGGTTCCTGCTCTCTATGTGGGTAATCCGGATGGAGTTTTGTTTTTTTGACTTCATGCTAGCAGAGACATAGCTATGGCAGGCAGTTAAGGAGTGACCTAGAAGATGGAAGACAAATTCCCTTTCTTTTCCTTTTCCACTCTCTCTGGCACATAGATAGGTCAATAATAGATAGATACATGGCATGTCCTGTATTGATTTTCTGGGTGCTACCTGATTGATTTTTCTGTTGGCAGTGCCACTTCATAGAAAATTATAGTTTTCCTTACACCAGTTTTCTCAGCAAAAATCCAGTTGGCTGAATATCTGAAAAATTAGGAAAGGAGTGTGGATTTGACATTACCACATGGAAAACATTCCCTCTAAGAATATAAATTTAAAAAAATTGAAATTCTATGTCTAGATTTGAAAAAAAAATTGACCCAGTATTATCTCCCCCTAAATTGATCTTTGACTTTATTATAATTAAATCAATTGCAAAATCACTATTTGATTGAGTTTTAGGTGATATTACTAAATACAAGATATTATACTTGCTGCTTTCAGTTACAAACGTGAATACAGTGGAGAAATAACAAAGTAAGAAAAATGCATGGATAATGAAATTTTAGAATGTTAAGATTTTCCTTACCTTCCTTTCTTGTTAAAATACAGCTTTTGTTTTGTTTCTTCAGAGTCTATTTATATCATTTATCTGAGAAGCAGAAAGAGATAACTGTCTGTGTGCTGATACACTCCCCTTATACGTGCAGCTGGTAGAGCTGGGCCAGGCCTAAGCCAGGAGACTGTGTGGATGGCACTGACCCAAGCATTGCTGACTTTGTTGCTGCCATTGATGCATAGCAGATCAGAAGTTTGGCAATTGAGAATGGAACCAGCATTCTCATACAGGATGCAGGTATCTCTACTGGTGGTAGTAGTGGTGGTGTAGTCCAAACTGCACTACAACAGTCACCCCATTGATACTGGTTTTTAGTCGATCCTATTCCTTGTAATATACATTCACTTTCAGCCAAGCCTCTCTCATCCTAAATGATACATGAATGAATACATATATATATGGACAGGTCATAAAGGGAATAAAATGATACGCCATGATTTTAATCTTTTGTACTTCTCACCTGTAGGGGATTTTTATTATTTAATTGCCTCACAATCCCTTAAGTTATACAGTACCATTTTACCCCCATGTAAAGTGTCACTTTCTGAGGCTAAGTGAAGACAGAAAACTGAAGGAAACGTGTAGAAAAAAAACATCATAATTAAAACAAAAACATTTTATAACAGTGCATTGTAATGGTTCTATTCTGTTGCTCTTGTTGCTCTGTAACTAATTTATTAATTAAATATTGTTACAATTATGTATATTTAGCCACAAACATCCTAAATTTCAAACCTGTTGGTGGTTTCAAAATATCCAAACAGGATCAAGGAATATATCCCACAAGCAAAAAGGGAGACTATAGACAGTATCATTTTAGTAATGAATTCACTTTCATATTTTTTCATGATAGGGTTGCTATCTTCAATAAACTGAGAATAGCTCCATGGGACTTTGGGTTGAGACCTGCTTATAGAGTATTTGAATTTCAATGCCATCCTCTGTCACAAACTTCCTGGGTCAATGCACAAAGCATTTATTAATGAACTGAATTTTATGAATGCCTGAGTTACTTCCAGAAAGTAAATTAGTCATCAGAGATTCTAGTTCAAATTTGTCTGCATTTTCTTCTCTGATTTTTTATTTCTTGTGATGGCAGTGCTTAATCTGCTTTGTAGCTTGCAAAATTTACATAGTCCTATGCATATTGTTGTATTCTTGTTAATTTCATTCAGTTAATTGAAAGGTTCCAAAGCAAGACATTTCAGAGAGAGAAAAAAAGAATAACTTAAGTTGTTTTCAGGTTTATATTAAAAAAGAACACTAAGTCCTGGCACAGTAGACTCAAGTCCTTGGCTTGCATGCCCAGGATCCCAAGTGGGCACCAGTTCATGTCCTGGAGCCCAGCTTCCCATCCAGCTCCCTGCTTGTGGCCTGGAAAAGCAGTTGAGAAACGCTCAAAGCCTTGGGACCCTGCACCCACGTGGGAGACCAGGAGGAGGCTCCTGGCTTCAGATCGGCTCAGCTCTGGCCATTCCGGCCACTTGGGCAGTGAATCATTGAACAGAAGATCTCTGTCTCTCCTCCTCTCTGTATATCTGGCTTTCCAATAAAACTGAATATACTTAAAAAAAGATCTTTCAATATTGTTGTCTGTATAAAAACAGATTTGGTGGCACAGAACATTATTCCTTTTTTTTCTAAGTTTGAGGAGTACTTGCCCTGCAATCGAAAGGAAACAATTTAAAAAATGCTTGTTTCTATTCACTGCCTTTTACATTGATGCATTGTTGAACTGAACCCTTCCTTTAACATTCTCTAATATATGTTGCTTGAATTAACATTTCAAAACTCAATTCAAACATAGACCTCATTCTAATAAATTAAAAAAAAATTCAGGTTTTTTCTTTGACTTGCTTGATTGAAGGACAACATTGGTATGGCTGTATAAAAATAGATGTACAGCTATGAGCAAAGCCCAAAATCAATTATATATAAGAAATAACACATGGAAAAATTAATGAAAAGGAAAACTTTCAGCTATAGGATTCTGAGGTCTGCTACCTGCAGGCAACAAATGTAAATGAAAAAAAAAATCAGTGTTCTTCTGGCAGATAAGAGAAAAATTAATAAAAATGTCTCCTTCCTACCTGATCCCCTGATGCAACTGTTGTTAAAAGTGAAGGACTGCAGGAGGAACTTGGTCTAAAATACTCAGCTTCAGACTGCAGAAATTAGGTTTTATTCTTACTGTTAAACTCAATTACATGAGTTAGTATGGATTTTGAATTTCCAAAGAGAATCCCTGCTCTCTGCCCCTGCTCCTTCATCTGCTCTGTGGGATATGCTGGAGATAGTGTGAACAGCCACTAAGGGAGAAACATTTTTTTTTTAAAGATTTATTCATTTTATTACAGCCAGATATACAGAGAGGAGGAGAGACAGAGAGGAAGATCTTCTGTCCGATGATTCACTCCCCAAGTGAGCCGCAACGGGCCGGTGCACGCCAATCCAATGCCGGGAACCTGGAACCTCGTCCAGGTCTCCCACGCGGGTGCAGTGTCCCAATGCATTGGGCTGTCCTCGACTGTTTTCCCAGGTCACAAGCAGGGAGCTGGATGGGAAGTGGAGCTGCCAGGATTAGAACCGGCGCCCACATGGGATCCTGGGGCATTTAAGGCGAGGACTTTAGCCACTAGGCCACGCCGCCGGGCCCGGGAGAAACATTTTGAACTGTACCTTCTGGGTGACGATGATTCAGAAGCAGGTCCATGGTAGCCACTGAAAAGTGAGAGCTGTAAAATATGACCCAGATCAAAGTAGTAAACAGTGTATCAGCCCTTTAAAGTTATAAATGTTCCCATTTTCCTGAAATGAGAAAGGACTCACTTTCTATAGAATCCAACTTTTTTTTAGAGAGGTTCCCTTCTCCCCACCTGAAAAACAGTATACCTATGTTTAGAAAATGTTTTTTGGGCTGTATTTAATGAATGTGATTCTGTAACAGAGAAATAGAAAACATTAATGGGACTTAGTAAAATAAGATACTGAATTCA